>NW_027113504.1:0-1296 GCF_000696795.3 Halyomorpha halys
AAGACCTGAAACTCAGGTCGAAACGTCGGCATAAAATAAATAAATATGGTTTTGTTTATTTATGTTGTTCTTTGCTGACCGCACCCCCCGACAAACTTCGTCAAGAATCAATAATAATGTTATTGACCAGTTCGATTTTTTTTTCTTTTGCTAAGAATTTTTTTTTTTCATAAAATCCCAGAAAAAATTAAAACTAAATAAAAGCCGAAAATAAGAAAAAGAAAACAAACAATTACAATAATTTGCAAGTTCTTTCACGTAATTTAGGCATACAACTTTACAATGGTAGTGTTACTGAGTATAAAGTATATGTTTAAAAATACAAATGAATCTGGGCAGAAACATTATAAATACATTAAAAATGTATGAGGAATGATTTTCCATAATCATTTGACATATTTTAATTAAAAATGATAAAAATCTATTATATAAATTAAAAGCGAAAATAAAGTTGTTTATAGCAGATAAAAAATAATAATTTATACTAAAAAAAATATATTTATACTTCATTTTCTTTTCTAGAAAGATTATTATTTTCATTTTTTAAAATGCTGAAGTAAAGAAAACTTCCAATCAGAATATATATTATTTTAATATATAATAAATATGCTTTCCATACAAATATAAAAAATCACGGATAATATTCAGAAATAAAACTATCCAATTGTAAAAAACATAATTTTTAACTTAATTTGAGGTAAAAAATAAACAATACACATTAGACATATCGATATGTCCAAAGAGGTAATGCCAAATATAGAGCATTGGTTTGTGCTACAAGAATGAGTGAGTACACCACTAGTGAAGGACATTATTTTAAATAATGTGCTTATATAAATAAATGTTAAATTATATGTATATAAATGACAACATTTCAAAATGGAAATTGATAAAATTGACAAGTATTAGGTATATATAAATTAGAAGATTTTTAATTGTATACATATAACATATAATTTTAGCTTACAATAGTACATGAGTATGGTGTAAATCCCGTACAAGTATAATATAGAATATAGAATAATATATATTCTAATTGGTTAAGTTTTCTTCACCTCAGCATTTGAAGAAATTAATATATTTATAAAAATATAATGGGAGTATGACTGAGGAGAAGATTAAATTTGAGAATACCCAAAAATTAAGCCCGAAACTTTACAAATATATGTATAATGTAAAAATTATTATTAAAATAGTGTGTCTAGTGTGAACCGGATGATTTTTTTCAATCAATGCGGTTTATATCTTTTGATTAAAAATTAATCACACTAGACAAGCTAAGAAGAGATAAATATT
>NW_027113504.1:2786-3270 GCF_000696795.3 Halyomorpha halys
AGAAAATGAAAATTAATTCTTAATTGAAATTCTTTTGAAATAATAATCAATAATTTTCAATTTTTTTGATTTGGTATTTAATAAACTGTTTAATAAAATTTACCACAAATAAATTGAGAGATTTTTGTTATGAAAGACCAATAAAAATGTTAATAACTTTTAGTTGTAAAAATTTAAATTTAACTACAATAAAAAACAGTACTTAAATAAAAAAAAAAATAAATATAAAAATGAAAACCTATAAAAGGATTATAAAAACGTTATCCCTTAATTTTGAAACTAAAAAGTAGGCAGTACATTATTATGAAATTTAAAAACTAAGTTTTAAAAAAAAAATAATTAACATTTTAACAATTTGAACTTTAACCTAAATAAGAAATAGTACCTAGATAAAGAATAAAAAAAAAAAAATTAAATATAAAATTATAATCTCATGAAAAACATTATGAGAATTTTAAAATTCTTGTATAATAGTTATCCCTTA
>NW_027113505.1:0-642 GCF_000696795.3 Halyomorpha halys
GTCTGCATTAATAATATTAAGAAGTTTTATAATAATATATAAGAAATTACCCTTTATGAAGTAATTTCCATGATATGGTACATTATAAAAATATCACAAAAAAACAACTCTCTTTTGTGGTTTTTTAGGCAGTGGTTAGAAAAAAAAGGTTTTCATTCGACCCTCCGCTCATAATGGCTGTGTCAGGCAATTTATCCTTATATATAGAGACTTCCCATTCATTTTTTTTTCCATGGTGTTGCATTTTATCTTCACTAATCATCGGGTGGGTCATTCCAAATTAAATACGGTCAGGTCATGCTGAACGTACAATTAGTTTTCCAGGCAAAAGATAAAATCATTGAAAACAGTCCAAAAAGTTTAAACAAAATTAGGCTTAGATAACAAAGTTCGTGACAGATCTGAAAATTGTAAATAGCATCCCATGATGCATAACATAGAAGATCAATTTTATTAGAAGTATCTAATACGAGTAAGGTGAAGATGGATAAAAATTTTTCACTGGGTGAAATTAAACGAATCTTGTTAAATAATGAAAAAACTATATTATTTAAAATAATATTCTAAACATTATATGAAACTTTTTATTTTAAGACCAATTTTTGATTTTTTGCTGAACAAAAATAAATATATTCATATTCA
>NW_027113505.1:2883-3304 GCF_000696795.3 Halyomorpha halys
CTACTTTGAAGTTCAAAGTAGTTTTAAATAAAGAATAACCTTTTTATAGCCTGGATATTTAGCTGTGTGCTGAAACCACGTTTAATGACTTAATGGGTTGTCATTCGCAAATAATTTTATAATGATGTGTATTAGTCTGAGCATCGCTGCTAAGACGGACAAAATATTTTTGTCCGACGAATGTTTTGAGTTTTTTAAGACAGAGAAAAATCTATCAGAATAAAATAACATAGGGATAACATAAAGTAGAGTAACGTCTTGCGCGTATTTTGTTTTGTTTTATGTTTAAATCACACCATTTTGTGAAACTTGATTATTTGGAATCACGAAACCTTAAAAAGTGAATTTGCATCGTAAAATCGGATTAGATTGTTTCAGGATCTCCTATTTTGTCCAAAGGCAATTAAAAGTAAAACCTCAA
>NW_027113505.1:3834-4232 GCF_000696795.3 Halyomorpha halys
TATTCATATGGGAGTAAGTTCCATTTTGGTGTCATGTTGCAAAAATATATGCCATTTACAGAATGGACATAAGATACGTTTTAGTATTAGTTACTTGAGTTTTTTAAGACAGAGAAAAATCTATCAGAATAAAATAACATAGGGATAACATAAAGTAGAGTAACGTCATGAGCGTATTTTGTTTTGTTTTATGTTTAAATCATACCATTTTGTGAAACTTGATTATTTGGAATCACGAAACCTTAAAAAATGAATTTGCATCGTAAAATCGGATTAGATTGTTTCAGGATCTCCTATTTTGTCCCAAGGCAATTAAAAGTAAAACCTCAAGGTTCTATGAATTATTTTTGCTAATATAACGGAGACTGCTACTCGTATGAAAATAGTTATTAAACTCT
>NW_027113505.1:6514-7366 GCF_000696795.3 Halyomorpha halys
AGTTGGGCTCAAGATTAATTAGAAAACATAAAAAAAATTAAATAATTGACAAGGGAATTTTATGTTCGACATCTCAAAACGTTCATTATATTTTATGACTTATATGATATGTAAGTGCAGAAACAAGAAGAAGTTTCATGCAGGAAGATTATTATTTTCAGTACCAAGTATGGTTATTTCCAAATATAATTTGACAACTTAGTTTTTATACATTTGATCACACTTAGTGGAGAAAATTTTATTTTTTTTTTATTTTTTAAAAATTAAATCTGGAGGGCAGGGATTCAGTACTTTGTAAGGGAGTACTGTTACTAGACCAACAGTTGTGTAAGGAGGTGATTTGGTCAGAATCACGCTTGACCGCCAGATTTTAACCCAATTCAGGGTACCCAATTTAGGAGGCTGGGTGGACCCCTGGAGGGTTCCAGAACCCACAAGAGTTGACTCACGGGTATAGTGTAACAGAAAATTTTTTTTGCCCAGCCAGATTCGAACTCGGGTCCTTAGAGTTAGGAGCCACAGGCCTTATCCCGCGTCTACCCGCACCCATTTAATTTTTTTAGACTACAAAAATTCTGTTTTTTTAACTAACCAAACTAAATTTCTAACATACTGAAAATGTCATTTATACTAAAGAGTTTAAATATGTGAAACATAATTAAAATGTACCAGGTTTTTAGAAAATCACATCACATATTTAAAAAAGAAAGTTTTCTCTGACCAGGTGGATCACAAAATATGCTCACGATGTTTTAAATATTCATATGGGAGTAAGTTCCATTTTGGTGTCATGTTGCAAAAATATATGCCATTTACAGAATGGACATAAGATACGTTTTAGTATTAGTTACT
>NW_027113505.1:7726-8547 GCF_000696795.3 Halyomorpha halys
AGTTGGGCTCAAGATTAATTAGAAAACATAAAAAAAATTAAATAATTGACAAGGGAATTTTATCTTCGACATCTCAAAACGTTCATTATATTTTAAATGACTTATATGATATGTAAGTACAGAAACAAGGCGAAGTTTAATGCCAGGCTTGGTTTTTATACCTTTGATCACACTTAGTGGAAATTTTTTTTTTTTAAAATTAAATCTGGAGGGCTGGGATTCAGTACTTTGTAAGGGAGTAATGTTACTAGACCAACGGTTGTGCAAGGAGGTGATTTGGTCAGAATCACGCTTGACCGCCAGATTTTAACCCAATTAAGGGTACCCAATTTAGGAGGCTGGGTGGACCCCTGGAGGGTTCCAGAACCCACAAGAGTTGACTCACGGGTATAGTGTAACAGAAAAAAGTTTTTTGCCCAGCCGGATTTGAACTCGGGTCCTTTGAGTTAGAAGCCACAGGCCTCATCCCGAGGCTACCCGCACCCATTTAATTCTTTTAGATTCCAAAAATTCTGTTTTTTTAACTAACCAAACTAAATTTCTAACATACTGAAAATGTCATTGATACTAAAGAGTTTAAATATGTGAAACATAATTATAAATGTACCAGGTTTTTAGAAAATTACATCACATATTTAAAAAAAAAAAAGTTTTCCCACACCAGGTGGAGCACAAAATAAGCTCCCAAAACACTTGTTGTTAAAACACCAACGATTTGTTTTAATTGTTCATATGGAAGTAAGTTCCATTTTGGTGTCATGTTGCAAAAATATATGCCATTTACAGAATGGACATAAGATACGTTTTAGTATTAGTTACTA
>NW_027113505.1:10602-10989 GCF_000696795.3 Halyomorpha halys
TGTTGTACGGGGCTGGAGGTTTTAGGGTTAAACTTAAAGTTCCTTTGACGTGGTTTGTTATGTATTTATGATTTAGCATTTACTTAAATATTCCTGAAAGGAAAGATTTTGAATTAAGTAGTAAACAAAATATATTATAACCTCAGTGGATCCTTGGGATTTTAAAATCATTTATGTTAATTTACTTACACTACAAATGTTTAGCCATTTACGAAGTTTTACGATTTTGATAGATTTTCTAGAAATCTATGTTTCACCCTACATTGCAGGGTTTGATCAGGGTTAATTGAGAATAAACATGATAAAACTCTTGTATTATACACAGAAAAAGAGGAGTACTGTAAAATAAAGGAATATAAATAAGAATAGAATACTAATTAAAAAAGT
>NW_027113505.1:14304-14716 GCF_000696795.3 Halyomorpha halys
ATTATGGCCCACTCGCTTAAGTCGAACATTGATTAGTTTAATAAACAATATGTGACTGATTTTCCGGTTAAGTTAAAAATCTCCTGTCGAACAGATCCGCTACCTTGGATTACATTTGGACAAGCGATTAACCTGGAATCCACCAGACTGAAAAGACAGGAAACTGCAAGTCGATTTAGACTATTACACCACTTACTAGACAAACGGTCATAACTTCCAACACATTACAAAAGACTGATCTATATGACTGTAATAAGACCAATCTGGACATACGGAGTTGAGCTTTGGGGCTCCACTAAACCTTCGAATTCCTTTCATATCCAATCTTTACAATCCAAAATCCTTCGTAAAATCCTCAATGCTCCTTTTTTGTTACTAATAAAACCATCCATAAAGACCTAAATGTTCCTTA
>NW_027113506.1:0-7451 GCF_000696795.3 Halyomorpha halys
TTTGTGGAGCTGTTGGAAAATACTATTTATACTAAAAATTAAACGATTTTTGTAAACTTTAGACCTAAGAAGCAATTTAACAATTATATCATTTGTTAATACTGACAAAAGGTATGTAGGTTACAGATAACAATTTATTTAAATTATTAAATATATAAATGATAAGACACTACAGGTATCTTAAATGTAAATAAATACTCCGTTTATTTGTTTAGCTGTGAGGCTAATATTACCCAATACCACTCTCTAATATATTATATATTCAATGTTAAGAATATTTCATAAAGATGTGTAATTGATAACTGATAAATACACTATGTCTTTGGAAAAGTAATCATGTGTAATGTATAATATTAATATTTGTATGCTTACATCACCTTGTTTGAATTACATTGAAATCTATAAATACTCTACATTCATGCAAACATACACGTACATAAAAAACTAACTCACACTGATAAAACTTAAAATAATGTCCATAATTGATGAGCTGTAAGAAATTTAATTGTGTTAAATGTTTTTTTATTTCTATTATAAAGGCTGGAATTTTACTTTTTTTTTCTTAAAACTACCTCATGTTTAAGCTTTTTTAAAAATATAGCATGCAAGGCACTATGTAGAATGGAGGATATGGAAAAATATTTTTTTCAGATCTTAATTTCTCATAGTATGTTCTCCCGCTTACCTTCTCAATTGTTCATTTACATACGAATATACTATTAACCAAAAAACTGACAATGAAAAATTGAATGTAGAAAAACTTTTTAAGTTTAATTAAAATTGTATAGGTATATTCATATTAATCAGACCAATTGATAACTGATTCTTATTAATTAAATTATTAGTTCAATTCTTATTAAAAATAATATACATAGGTAACACAGGATGATAATATAAATAAAATTCCACTAATAACAATAAAAGCATATTTGAGAAACGATATACCTAGTTAATAGCTAATAGTTTATAAGTTAAGCTCCGCCTCAAGCAGGACTTCAAAAAAAAGGGAAAAGGACCGTTAAATGACTCACACAAGATCAGCTTAAAGACTACTTTATTCCTCGTTTTAATCCTCTACATATAGATTATTGTAGTGTTTACATAGGTCCCTAGGTATTAGTGGAGATAATAGGTACCTTTGTATCTTAACTTATACTGTTCCTAATAGCAAATAGAAATAGGTTATACCATTCCAAGAACATTTCTTGTGTTAATCAGTGGGGTATTCGTGTATGTATATTTTCGTTTTTGACTCCTTATATGTTAATAAATGCAATACGTTACCTCAAATTCGTTAATTTAAAACCATAAATTAAATAATAAAAAAAATAATAAATATGGGCATACATACCTCTACATGTATGTAGTCCAAGCATTAAATTTTATTTTAAAAAAACAAAAGTTTGCCCAAGAATAGTAAAATATGCAATCTCGGGCTCAAAAAACTCGTAGCGTGCTAATTTGTTGAATAACGCCAACGCATGCAATAGGAAGTTAATGCTATTTGAATGTCTTTTCCATGATTTGTAAATCCTGTCGAGTTTTGGCCGATTTTGGAACAAGGGAATAATAGATGGAATTGCAAAAAAATACGTCCTCTACTTATTGGCTCATTTCATTCAACTTTGTGCCATATTGGACGAGCAATTCCCAAAATGTAGTATTGTAGGGAAATACGTTTGCGCTTTTAAATTAAATTTAAAATTGAAATTGAGGTCATTGAGCTGCCGCTGAAATCGTTTTAGTAAAATAATATGAAATTCGAAAAACGAACCAGATATAACTTATTCCTTTAACTTACCTCACTAAGTCAATAATTAAGACAGAAATCATGAAGGAACTTCAATATGGAATAGTTATTACTTCGTTGACCAAAATTATGATAAATTTAATTCATGTATTGAGCTTACAATTGAACGATTCCAGGTTCTTGTTATAAAAGCGAACAATTAGAATCACTTCCCCATCTCGTTATCCAATAATATCAGATAACAATCGAAAAAAAATAATAGCAAAATGTGTTCGTTATTTTCTGATAGGTTTCCCGTTGAAACCATTTTTTTAAAAAACAGTTCTACACTAACAATGATCTGTATGTTTACTATTGCCAGATTCATCTGGATTCCAATTTAAAATAGACAAGCTGCAATAATACCAGACAGTATCAATGCTTAGGATGGCCTTTTTTTTTTTGGTTGTGTGTGTGTGTGTGTCCTCTTCTGGGATTGTGAGATGTCGTACATCGATCAACCTACTCGCTATAATTTTCTGTTTAAAAAGTCAGATAAGTAAGGCTACCAAAGAGAGTGAAAGAGGAGGATTTCACGCCGTTTATTGCGATAAATATCAAACGATTTTTTTTTACATTACTTTAGTTCGTTAAAAAATGAAAAAAAAAAAAAGTGAATGAAATAAAAAACCTTTAACATTTCCTATCGAAAAATAAAAGTTTAGTGAATGAATTGCTTTCAAACTCCCGTTTTTTGAAGAAAGGGAGTGAAATGGTGGTAGACCACAGTGCAGTTTCCAAACAAAGTGAAACAAAGCAACTATTTAAAAATCTATTTTAGAGGTAAAAAGGAGTGGAGTAGTTCATATTTTTTACACTTATGTTAAACGTTGGGAATGGTCCGGACGTATGATTTAAAATTTTTCTGATCATCACTCTCACAGGGTTTTATACAAATCTATAGTAGTATTGAGCGAGAAATAGTTTACCAAAACAAAAAAAAAAAAATAGTTCAGTGCCATCAAACTGGTGTTGAGCTTTGATATTTTTAAAGGATTTTCGGAGAAAACCGTGTGTTTCCCTTAAAATTTTCTCAAATGCCATCACACTTTTTAAAATCTGCGATAAACAATTAATAAATTTCAGAAAGGCTCAATAGAATCTCAAGCAATGAATTTTCGAGTTAAGTACTTAGGGATCGCTAAACAAGTTTCTTCATTTCATCAGCTTTCCAGTGATACACCCAATATTGCGAAAGAAGTTTTATTTAGAAGAAAATTGAAGTTGCAAGGTCAACAAATCACTTCTATCAGTTAATGGAACTACATCTTAAATTCCCAAAATGGTAAAACGAAACGAAAAGTAATTAAAATCGAATTTAGGTAATAGAAAACCTGGTTTTCGTGTAAAACCCTTTAAAATTACAAATCTGAAAAACGGAGGAGGTGAAAAACTATCCCTTCTCCTCTCGTTTCAGTCACTCACATTTACAAAAAAAAAAAAAAAAATCGTTATATAAGCAACTTAGTCTTGGGACAATCCTATCTCAGACCTTAACAAAAAAATAACTTTTGTATATTCTTGACCTCCTCATTTTACTTTTTCCCAACCTCATCATTTGAACAAGATATCAATTCGGATATTCTCTTCAATAAAACTCCTACAAAACATTGTCAATTGCTTGTCTTACCTTTTTCTGAAAGTTGTTATTTATCTGCGTTCGAAAGGCTTTAAGTGCCCTTTATTTTACTAATCTCAAAGATCACAGATCTGTATATGAGTGAATGATATATATATAATTATTTATGCAAGGTCGTCCATGTTTTTTTTAAGAGGATATCTTCAAAAGACACGAATATGTCCGTACCTATCCGTGTGTTGGATTTTTACCCACTAAAACCAACCGCCCAACACCTGTTTCTCACCCTCCACGGGATCGCCGTTAGGCATTACATTATGGGGGTGAGTGGCTGAGTGCCACCTCATTGATTTAGACTCCCTATTGGTTCTCCCATCTTTCTCCTCATTTCTTAACTTTTTCATCTCCTGAGCAGCGAATTGTAGGCCTGCCATCCAATAATCGTGGTTAAGCAGCATAATTTTGACGATATTATCTGCTGTCGGGTCTGAGCCGCAAACGCGTCGGAGCTCCCTCTTTTCTTCATGAATGCGGGGACAGAAGAAGAAAACGTGTTCTGCGCTCTCTTTCATTCCTGGGCACAATGGACATTCTCCAGTGTCATCGAGCTTAAACCTATACTAGTAGGCTCGGAAGCAACCATGCCCTGTGATAAACTGGGTGATATAATAGTCTATCACTCCGTGGTTCCTATTCACTTAGGCCTCGATATTGGGCACTAGCCTGTACGTCCGCCTTCCACTGAATGCCATTTTATTATAGTCTCCTTTCTTAATACGTCTCTGGGAATATAGTCAACACTATTATAAGAGCGGCTCCTCTCATCGGCGATCAGCTCAATCGGTGGCATCCTGGCAACCAAGCCGCTTCGTATGAGACTACGAAACGCGCTGATCACTCTTAGCGCACAACTACGATACACAGACACCATCGATCTTCTATAGACCTCAGTACCCAACGCATCCTTCCATATCGCAGCGGCGTAGAGCAGAATGGATGGGACCACATAGGATATCAACAGCCCACGGTTGTTCCCGGGTTCTCCTATATTTGTCATTAAACGTGACAGTGCGGTGGTAACTCTAGCCGCTTTATCACTCACCCACTGAATATGCTCTCTGAACCGGAATCTGTCATCAATCCTTACCCCGATATAAGTCAAAGAAGGCTTGGACTGGATCTCTTGCCTACCCGCTCTCAAGGTGATAGTTTCCCTCATGTTCCTGCTACTGACGAGAAGGGCCTCTGCTTTACTGTCCGCTAGTTGCAGTCGCACAGATTCTAACCAATCTGGAACCGAAGCGACACAATCATTGGCCTTAAGAATGAGCTCTTCTTTATACTTTGCTTCGATTACCATATCAAAGTCACGTGTGTGTGTTTCTTTTTTAATTTATATTTTATTTATGCAATATTTATTATCATTCTTTTGTTATTTAATTAATTTAAATACCAACATAAATTTTATTTAATTTCGTTGATTACTTAATATCGATGTTTAATGTCATAAATTAATTGAAAATTGTACAGTTTTAGATGTTACAAAATTTAAGATTTTATAGCAACCATTAATTTCTGCAATGATCTTTAGGTATTTGATATCTCTTCAAACATGTGTGCAAATCTAGAGTAAGCATGTAATGACCGAGTTGGATATCACACCAGAAATTTTATCATGAGCATCATAAAATCTCAAATCATACGCGTTAATGTTTAAAATCAATCAAATACTATAATTTAGTGATTTTGACTGAGATAGATCAAATAAAGTACATGAAAAGAATTTAATATATTATCTGAATCAAGAATAAATTTGATAAAAATATCATTGTATTACAGGATCACGCTACAAATACAATGAATACTTTTAGTTATTGCATTAAAGCATAAATAAACATAGATTGAGTCTGCGTCAAGGGATTGTAGTTACTAGTCATGGTAGGTAAGTTACTATAACTTCTGTTATATCACTTTAGACAATTAATTTACTTAAAAATCTGAACAGGAAGCGTATTCATTACAAATGAAGGCATGCATTAAAGGTCTAGTTCAACAGGAGTTGAACTGGCTGGAGTATGAATAATGCGTTTTTTTTTCATTTTGCTAATCCGATGAATGTTTTAATGTCACCTGTATAGTAACTAAATATTTAGATTTTTCGAATTCAACTAATCCTTTTTATTTTAGTTGATAGCATGACTAACTCCATTAAATTATTTTTTAAGATGGACTGTAGATGATGAATATTACAATTAAGCATTGAATAAATTGTTAAGAGCAGAATCCAAATTTTAATAAAGTGTTATATTTCCACCATACGTTTGCAAAAGAAAATCTACAAATTTTAAAACAAGAAATATTATTAAAAGTAATGTCTTAAAAAAATGGTGAAATTGGAATTACTGTGGAAATTTACGAACTGAAAGGCTTTTTTGAAATATTTGTACAGGAAATTATTACCATTTTTAATAATATAGAAATATGTTTTCTGAAATGAGCGAGGATCCGTTTCAATTCAATGTAGCGTTGTAGCTATACGTTTTTTGATGCACCTACAACAAATTATTTTTAGACAATGGCACAATTGTATAACTGTTGTAGACGTGCTACTAAAACCTTACTATTTTATAATTGCTATCTGGTATGTATATTTAAACCTTGAATTATCAATGTTTATACCCGGAGTGTCATAGAGAGAGGAAGATCCTGCAGAGGTTTAAGGGCGCCCTGTTGAGAAAGGACGGGTTAATATTAAATCAATTCCATGCGGCGGTTGGGGGAGGGGACTGACTCTGTAAACTTTCCCTTTGATCCTAAATGAATCGCTTTTCCACCCTAACGGAAGCTTGGTTATTAAAGTTTCTTATCAGGGTATCATCAAAAGATCCTCAGACTCTTTTCTTATCTGACCTGAGCCGCTAAGGTTGCTTCCATGATAGTCTCACTGCTAAATGAATTGCTTCACATTTATTTAGCTGGATTTTGTCTTTGATCTTATCAAATGAGGACGGACTTATTTATCCTTATATTTAACGATACTATACATCAGTAGATCTTATGTTACCACAGCAACATTATTTTTATTTCGATGTTATTTATTAATGGAGATCCATGAATGACCCACTTAGCATGTTCGCATTTTCAGCTGGCCTATATAATATTGTTGCTTGCTATTACAGTAATTATATAGCTTTTATAATGTTACTAATTTACGAATAAAATATTATTATTATAAACGATATATGGAATTCTCAAACGTGCAATATTCAGATTCCAATTTTCAACACAAACACATATAAAAAAAAAGAAATATAAATTCTTGATATTCTTAGGCATTTTATCTATTAAGTATCTATCTAAAACCACTGTCATGCAAAATCTATGAATACAATTTTAATTTGAAATGTACGCATCCATTTTGGTGTCCAGAAACATTCCATGGCAACAAAGCCATAAGTATTCACGACAGTTGTAATATGATAAATTTCGTAAAATCATTAAGTAATGAATTACTGTGCAATTATTAATTTGGAGAACTTGTGTCATAAAGAAGACAACATAAAGTCATGGTAAAATGTAAAAAAAAAAAAAATAAAATAAAATAAAACGAAATTAACTATATCAAGTCATTTACTGTAATTCAAAGTGTACAAACATGATATTATTCCTTTCTGAACAGATGTCGTGATAGTTGTGGCCAATGTTTAGTTTAGAACTTAGGAGTTCCGTGAGCATTTATCTCATAGTAGAACGATTTTTACTATTTTATATATGTATATATAACTTACGGACTGTCAGCTGACAGGTCCATATCGGCTGATCGAGAACAGCTGACCGATTGTATATATATATAGACGGACAGGCTCCGCAAATAGATCAGTATTTGAGAGCACTTCAAGCGTTTCATTTCGCACTCCTCTCTCTCTTATTATTTTTACCTTCTTACTTCAGTAAAAGATAACTGGTGCCGAAACCCGGGAACTTTAGATACCGGAGTAATTTTCAGTCTAAAAGAATTTTTTTTTCTTTCTTTTATTCTTCTCTTTGACTTATGACCAGTAACGGAATAGTGAGAAGAGCAGT
>NW_027113506.1:7501-7752 GCF_000696795.3 Halyomorpha halys
CTTATTCCTTCTTCTCTTTTTTGACATTTTGCTTTCGCCAATACTTAACTGGTGCCGAAACCCGAGAGCTTTAGATACCGGATTAATTTTTTATCATTTAAGAAGAATTTTGTTGTGGTTTTATCATCTTCAATTTTCATTATCATTTTTGTAAATAATGGCTGTTAATGGCAACGGGATCGTTAGACAAGCGGTTTTTAACCTGGAAGCTTTGAATCAAAATAGTATCCAGAACTTACCTCCCATTGAGG
>NW_027113506.1:10845-11683 GCF_000696795.3 Halyomorpha halys
GTAAAGGGAGTGCGGAGGTTGCTGGGAACTTTAAATTATTATCGGAGATTTGTGCCAGAAATGGCTGAGTACCTTGTCCCACTCAGCGAATCTTTTGAAGAATGGTAGAAAGGTGATCATCACTCCGATTTTGGCAGACAATATCAGGTGGTGCATGGAAAAGCTGCAGCAGGAGCCAGTGCTTGCTTCCCCAGACTTCACCCGGCCATTCAATATCACTACAGATGCGAGTGAGTACGCGCTGGGAGCGGTGTTGTCTCATGGAGGAGATCACCCAGTTGCGTACGCCAGTAGACGCCTAACAGAGACGGCGACCAGACACAGCGCACTGGAACGAGAGCACTTGGGAATAGCGTGGGCTCTTGACCACTTTAGGCCCTATGTGTTTGGAAGAAGGTTTAGAGTACACACTGACCACAGGCCCTTGCAATCGGTGGGAAAGTTGAAATAGTCTTCAGCCAGGATTACGCGTTGGAAGGAGCTTCTTGAACAGTATAATATGGAAATCGTACATAAACCAGGAAAAGAAAATGTAGTAGCTGATTGGTTGTCACGAGCAATAATAGTAAATGCAGTAGAGGAGGAGGCTGGGGAAACGTCCGGTGTGATGAGACAGTTTCTGCGGGAATGGACGCATGTAGAGGAAGAAAAGGATGGAACAGAAGAAGATGATAGGGAAGAATCGTCGAATAATGAGAGTTCGGCAGAAGAAGGACCAGGAGACATAGACGAAATAGATGAAATAATTACGACAAGATGAGACAAATTATTTGGAAGACGAAAACCACCGGATTGACCAAAATTAAATATAGTGAATGCGGGAGAAGTAAAATAACGA
>NW_027113506.1:12816-22750 GCF_000696795.3 Halyomorpha halys
AAAATCTAAAGGTCACAGACAGGATGGGAGACATCAAAATTGGGACGATCGTATATAGAAAGTTGGGTTCTAACAGGGGTAAGGAGATACAGCGATACGAGGCCCCATTCAAGGTGATAATCATTAGGGAGAATAATGTAGTTACGATAGAGAGTATCCGAGAACCTAAAAAGAGGCGAACTGTCCATGTAGAACCATTAAAACTTCCGGCAATGATAATATAGAGACTGGACTGTTCTCATATCACCTCTACTTGAAATGTAGTTATTTATTTAATTTTTTAATGTTGTGTTTTAGTTTATTTTTAACGTTTGTATTTTTTTGTTATTTTATGTTGTTCATTTTATTGTACCAGAAAGATTTTTCTTTATTTTTAAGTTTAATTTATGTATATATTATTTACTTTTGATCAACTTGTGAGTTTTTGTATATTGGTATAGTAATTTTTTTATTGTAAATAATTTTCCATATTTTTTCTATATATGTTATATTCTACAGTATATGTTTACGAGGATTTTTCGTAAACTGGCGGGGGGGGAGTTACCGTCAGCTGGTACTTCGATGTCAGCTGACTGAGGAGATCAGCTGATCATGTGTATATATAAAGATGTGCTGAACCCAATAAAGCCAGTATGTTACAGTAGTTCAAACTTGTTACATCTTATTCCTTCTTCCCTTTTTTGACATTTTGCTTTCACCAATACTTAACTTATATATATACTTTTTATTTGTGGAGCTGTTGGAAAATACTATTTATACTAAAAATTAAACGATTTTTGTAAACTTTAGACCTAAGAAGCAATTTAACAATTATATCATTTGTTAATACTGACAAAAGGTATGTAGGTTACAGATAACAATTTATTTAAATTATTAAATATATAAATGATAAGACACTACAGGTATCTTAAATGTAAATAAATACTCCGTTTATTTGTTTAGCTGTGAGGCTAATATTACCCAATACCACTCTCTAATATATTATATATTCAATGTTAAGAATATTTCATAAAGATGTGTAATTGATAACTGATAAATACACTATGTCTTTGGAAAAGTAATCATGTGTAATGTATAATATTAATATTTGTATGCTTACATCACCTTGTTTGAATTACATTGAAATCTATAAATACTCTACATTCATGCAAACATACACGTACATAAAAAACTAACTCACACTGATAAAACTTAAAATAATGTCCATAATTGATGAGCTGTAAGAAATTTAATTGTGTTAAATGTTTTTTTATTTCTATTATAAAGGCTGGAATTTTACTTTTTTTTTCTTAAAACTACCTCATGTTTAAGCTTTTTTAAAAATATAGCATGCAAGGCACTATGTAGAATGGAGGATATGGAAAAATATTTTTTTCAGATCTTAATTTCTCATAGTATGTTCTCCCGCTTACCTTCTCAATTGTTCATTTACATACGAATATACTATTAACCAAAAAACTGACAATGAAAAATTGAATGTAGAAAAACTTTTTAAGCTTTTTAAACTTTAGACTAATGCTAGATAAAATAAACGTTTTTTCACCTGGAGATGTTTGAAAATAAAGTCAGATGTAATTGAATGTAAAAACGTTCCTCTTTTTAGTATTTAATATTACATATCTAGTTGTTTATGTTTTTTTTTTCTTTATATCATTACATTTTAATATTTTCAAGAATACAAAAAATATGTATAAGGACCACAAATCATGGCTCCATAAATAAAATAGTAACAAATATGTAGAAAGATTTGCAACTTAAGCAAACTCTGATAGCACTAACATCAAAACAATAGCCATTTGCTATGAGCAATTATTAAGAAAATATAAGTGCAGTCATACCAAAAAAAGTGTTTCAATAATTAAACCTCCACGTCATTAAACCCCCTCAGGAGTGGTCTTCCTTGTTGTATTCTTCATTCCAAAAATTGATCACCTAGGGCCATGTTTCACTGCTATACGTTACTGCAAGCGTGATGACTGTCCAGAATATTGTAAATTTGGCTTTGCGGAAGATATTTAGAAAACGTAGTACCTTTGATATAATAAATAACCCTTGATATATACTGATATGATACTTTTAGAGGAACTCATATATGTTGTTTTCCATGCATTTACTAAAAGATCTAGTTAGTATGCGGTATCCTGGAATTCTCGTAGTGCAACAGACAATGATAGGAGTTTTCTGTTGGTGATGACATCATCTGCATAAGCCAAGTGCTGGATCAACCTGCGGCGTTCGTCCTGATGGATCTTACTTTCATTTCCAAGCTAAGGTTAAACAATGTAGGAGCACCCTATCTAAGGCCATTTGGCAGGGAAAAAAATCCTGGGGAAGTTGGCTTGAATTTTCGCTTGATACTTAGCACTACGAAGTTGCACGAGCTTTCGTTGCAGAATTTGCAATTTTTCCTGTCGTAGGCATCTAATAAATACACAGTTGGACGGGGAAGGTTGGCATTCATAAGCATTTTTCAGCATTATCATCAAGAAAAAGTATGTTCAGCATACATCTACTAAAAAGTAGATTTGCCTCGTGTACCCTAATAACACTAATCTTTCTGAATCTTCACTAATCTGACCATCCGTGTAATGATTACCACTGACAAAATCTTATAAGAAAACTAAGGAGAGCCTATACCTTTAACGCAACTACATGATAGTCAGACATCTTTTTATTTATTGGCATTAGTTGATTTAATTTAGTTTAGATTAGATTTACTTTGCCTCAGTTGTTATACTTGTGAAAGTTTCGGAAAAGCCTCTTAACAAGCAGATTCAATCGTGTTATATTGAAATATTGTACAAAAACATTGTTTTAAACATATATTTTATTTGTTTATTCATTCATTCAATAAAAAAATAATTTGATTAGAAAAATAAAATGTAATCAAACAAATTTCTATTCATTCACATTTACAAAACAATAAATACTAAACCTGAGATATATTCTGAAGGGCAGCTTCTCACAATTAATGATCACAGCGGACTAAGAAAATTAGACGAACGAGATGGTTTTGTTTACTTAGAGGGACAAGAGCGGCAGAAGGCCTTGCGAAGATAAAGGAACAATTAGAGTGATTTACGAGTTACAAATGGAGACCGCTCATAACCGGAACAGATATTAGCCGCTCACTATTAGCAGATTCATTAATTTTGAAGTTCTCTAAGCAGTTATGAAGTTTATACTCTTATATGCGTATTGAAAAAAAATTGGAAACATCTGTCGAGCCTTTAGTCTAGTAAAACTGCTAGTTAACCTAGAAGTAATTGCAAACAAATTCTTTTAATTGGATTCAGATTGATTATTAATAAAGATGATGGTAAAAGTTTATCATTTCTTGGAAGTTCATATGCCTAAAGTGGCGGATTTTATAAAAATATAAAATTACTCCTAAATTGCAGCAAAGTGATTAAATATGTAAGCCAATAAAATTTAAGCAGTAAATTGTTCAAATTTAGGTATTAAATAAGTATATGTAATGAGATGTATATGATCATAAATTTTGAAAGGAAGCCTGCTTTTATCGGCTTATGATGTTTAATGCCACTTTAGTAAAGTGAATTAGGCTTGTACCTATAAGCCCATTTTCAATGGGTTGATTGATTTAAAAAAGAATTTGTTTTTTTTTTACTAAGTTTGTTCAATCAATAAGTTGAAAAAATTAACCATTAATTGATTCTGCCTATGTATTTATACAGTATGTCACAATTAATTCTATTGAAGAGGCTTCTTTAACTGCTAAGATAAGTTTTCTGTAATTTTTAATAGACTATACAACAGATATAGTAAATGTTTAAAAAAAAAGGCACTAAACAATTTCAGGTGCAACTGATTCAAGTTTCGTTATTGTCAAAAAAAAAAAAAAAAGAATTGCTCAGTTTTTATTCAGTGTTCAATATTCTGAACACTGATAGCACGATAAAAAGTCGTTTCACTCTTTTAAAAAAATCAATTTTATAACATTGGAGTCTAATGGAGCCAATGAAAATTAAAAATTTCGTATGGTACAGTTTTTCATCCATATGTTATTAAACGTGAATCTATCTATTACCACTCAAATTAAAGTGAGTTAGTTACACCATTAAGTAGTTTATAATGTTTATTTATAGGTAATAATTATCTAATTAATAAGTACAAGATCTTTGGAAAGATAAATCACAAAATGTTTATATGTTATTTGGAAATAATATTTGTGTTTGATAAACTGCACAAAAAGAAATACTGAACGTGAAGAGGCCTATTGTGGCTCAAATGTAAGCAAATTTAATGTATTTTAAAAGAGGTTTATAATTTTTTTATCGTACAGCAGACAGTTTTTACAATTATTAGCGCTAATTGAAAAATAAACAAATTTAATAAAAATAAAATAATAAGGAAGAAATAAAATAAATATATGGCGGCGTTCACCTGAAATAATTCAATAAATACTTTTCTAGGACATTTTTTGTACATGATTTATTTTCTTGGTAAAAATGCATTTATTTCTAACTGAAAATAAATACAACTATTTGAAAAAATTACAGAATCTTCTATAAAACGTAATGTTAAAGAGAGTATACAAAAACAAAATTTTAATTTTAATAAGAGGCACACTAACAAACTTTCTGGCAGGAAAATCAATAAAAAAGAAAACTTTGTTTGATACTCATTCACTGTCAATAGTATTCCAGGGATGAAAAAAATTTACTGCCGCCGACAAAAGGCGGAATGACGCGGGACCGCAAGATCCGTCCGCTACTATACTGCCAAGATTGACAGGCACACCAAAACAAGTAAGACCTTTTCCGTTGTGATTTTAATGGCAATAATAGAATTGATAACTTAGAGTCAGTATAAATATCAAAGATCCCAACTGGTACTTCTCAATTCATAATATAATAATTAAAGTATAAGGAAACATATCTACCATGCTCTCCCATTATATTATTTTTGCCAATGTATTGCTATGTATCGGTCTTTTGACAATCCTAGGTATTATTAAGGTGTTTCGTAATCTGCCCCTATACCTGGTCAGGGTTTCCTTCTGCATGCCTACATCCCACGGCATCAGCAGCTATAAGTATAAATTAACTAATAAGTAATCATGTAATAATCTATATTTTATGGCAACCTTTATCTGAATCATTTTAATCATAATAACAAATTGTAAATAAATAATTAGTTTCTTTATGTAGTCTACATACTATTATACATCCCAATATACCACTCTTATTATACTATATAATTAATGGTAACAACATTTTATAAATATAAAGGTCTTTAATTGGTGAACTGCTAAACACACAAACAGCCTTTGGAAAGGAATCCAATTATAATAATAGTTTTTTAGGACTCAATTTATAATCAATTAATTAACATATTTTTGGATAATTGCCTTCAGCGATTATCCTGGCATCCCAAGTAAATCTCCATAGATACATAGCAGTATATATGATTGTAAATATAAAATATGTAGCAAAGACTTTACCTTATAATTAAGAATCCCTGCATGCAACCTCATACATAATAGCATAGTGAATTGATGAACAAGATACCGTTGAAAAAGAACTCCAATGATTAATTATAGATATTCATATCTAGCATACCATGGCGAGGGAGTCTATGGTATCTAGTGTTTGAATTAAATATAGTGCATATTTTTTTCAGTCGGTTCCCATTAGGAACCGATAGAGATACATAATGCAAATACGTAACATAAATACATAGAATATAAATATATAAATATAAATACATGAATATAAGATACATACATAAATTCAATATATATGTACGGGGAATCCCTAGTCAGGCTTAGAACACCCGAAGCCCCGTACACTGCAGGTTCTAGTTTTACTACGTCTTAGCCTCCTAGTAATATGATATGTACTGCAACCTACGCGTTTCTAAGTTTATTGAGTGTCTAATATAAATTGGTTCAAATACTTCTCACGGCTAAACGAAAGATTTAATCGAGATATCCGAAATGTAACAGCTGTAGGTTTACTATCGTAGTTTCTCTAACTGATATCGCTTTTGAATTGTGACGCGACGCTTGCAAATCAATTAGGATCCATATATCAGTGTATGTCAACATTCAAAAGGGATTTTGAATCTGTCCATAAGAATTACTATTATTATATGGGCGACAGACTAAGGAGGTCTATTATATTAGGAAATAAATCGCGCGTTTCTTGACGTGTTATTTTCGTAGGGTGGGTTCGTCACCTACACGCCTATTTTTTGTTAGTGCCACTCATTGGTTAACGGGCCTCACAAATGCCCCCGGGGGAGGGAAGATTGTGAGTGGGTTTGTATTATTTTATGCATGAAAAAAGCCAGGGTGGGACCGGGACTCAATCTGACAACTTTTACAATTTATTTATTACGGACGTTTCGAGCCACGGTGTAGGTCTTAATTAGGCATGATGTCAAGACATTGTTGTGATAACATTACGTCGTTGAGGTCTACATTTCAGACAATTGAAAAATTTATAATATCAAAAATAAAGTCAAAAAGCTGTTTCAAAGCAACACACTTTCACGGCATGTGTGAAACTTATTATTAAAATGATTAACATTGGTGCGACAGACCGTGGAGGACCATGGCCTCGCGCGATGTACTTTGGAAATACATCACGCGTTTCATGACGTGGTTTTCATAGGGTGGGTTCGTCACTTCCAAGCCTATTTTTGTGAGTGCCACCCATAGGCTAACAGGCCTCACAAAAGCCCAGTAGGAGGCTGTGAGTGATTATTATATAATTATATGCTTGAAAAAATCCCGGATAGGGCCGAGGACCCGAACTCGCCACCTTCGGGTTGCTAGAAAGGCGGGTTACCACGCTACTACCGTCACTACCACCTGTGAAACTAGTTAACTTAGTTTAAAAAAAAAAAACCTTTTTGAAAGATTTGTTTAAATTAAAATAACTTTTATGATAGTAAAAATATGATAACATGGAAACTAATTGGGTGTATACAAAAAAAAAATGACCGTTTTATCAAATTCAAGATTTCAATCACTTACTTAATACTTATCAATAGTTAATAATCCCTTTATAGCATCCTCTAAGCTTGTTTAAGCCCTTTCGACTTTTTCTCAAAAAAGCTTTAGTTTGGTTATTCATTTCAAAGCAGTTTCCTACAAAGTTCTTGTAATTTTAAGGCACTACTGGAAAAAAAAATCATATCCGCTTGTCCAGCTCACTGTGCGGCGTTGGTTTGAAAAAAATAGCAGTGCAGATACGACGTTGGAAAAGAAGCCTTCTGCTCCGGGTGACCGTTAATGGATATTGATGAGGTTCTGCAGGAAGCTTTTGAGTCAAATCCGTCCACAAGTACTCGCGAATTTGGCAAGGAGTGTGGTGTGCCGAAAGAAACTGTTAGTCGCTATCTACTTTCCCTGGGAAAGGTGAAAAAGAGCAGCAGACTGGTCCCTTACGAACTTATGGACTTTTAATATTAATTGTATTATATATTAAAGATATAATAATACAAATATTTGGTCGAAAAACAGTAATTCTATTTTTTTTTATTATTTCCATTATTTGGAAATAATAAAATTGTCATTTCACTTATATATCTCTTGTTATTTTATTTTATTTTTTTAAATTAACGAATACATTTGGACTCAACTTATGAGGATATAGGTTTCGTGAACGTTATAAAAACATATGATAACATCATATTGTCTGTACAAATGTTTCCAACTTTTTCAGTGAGCATTCAAACATTTCATTGCTGATTTCAAACAAGACAAAGATAAAACTGTTGCCAAAATTGATACCAGAGCGATCGGAAGCCGGCACCCGAGGACAGGGATAAATACCCCTAAAAATAAACCAACAGCAGGTAACTAACGACTCCTATTCATTATCTCTGACCGTAAATATGGCAGAATACTGAAGCGCACGCGAGTTCTCTCTCGTTTCTGACGATCTCGGTATTTATTGCATTACTACTTAGCTCGGTCAAGCTACGTGCAGAGTTGTGGAACCACTTGCTTATAGGAATGTAAAATATATATTTTTGTATATTCAAAAGATTTAAAAATACATTCAAAAGTATTTCAATTAATATAGAATACAATATTCACTCTTAGAAAGGTATTTAATTTAAATATAGTCAGTTATTTGTCTTATGGATGTTAATTATTTATAGAGTGAACAAATATTACTTACTTTTATCCACAACATTCTTGGAATACACTTTATATTTGCTATTTTAATTATAATTTATCTTGTTTTTTTTTGTTTTTTGTAATATTTTAAAGTTTACCTAAAAAAGAATAAACGTGAGTAAAATTGACAATTAAGATAAAATGAGTTATCAAAGTATATTGAAAGTAAAAATTATCTATTATTAAGATAAAATTAATTTTAAAAAAAATTACCATACAGTATATATTTATAATTACAGTACTAATAATCATACGACAACTATAGTAGTTATCAAACGTGTGATCAGCTCTTGCCTTGATCAAATTGCTTGGGATCGGCCACAACTTATTATTTAAAATTCATTAGGTGATTGCGGAACAAAATATTGATGAAAAACGTGGTTTTCACCGCCAACCTTTAGCTAGAAGACGTTCGGTAACGTTTAGTGCAAACAAAGAGGTAGGTTTAGTAAAACAACAGCAGGAGAGTTTTCATAAATAAAAGGGGAATATAATCAAACCAATACAATTGAAGGGCTCGGAGCACGAATATGACATGGCACATGATGAAAATTTTCAGTTAAGCAGTTTTGAAAAATTTACAATTCTTATTTAATATATCTTGGAATTATTGTGTTTGACAAACTACTAAAATAAATAGCTTTATAAAGAAACAAAGGATTGTGTCAAATTTTATTTACTTATAAATTGTTTCTTATTCCAATGTTCTAATTCCAAGCCATTTAATTAAAGTTATATAAAATATAATGAAAAGGATAAGAAACTGCTTTATAAATAATGATTAAGAATGGTTTTGTTAAAAAATCGAGAAGACTAATGACTGTCTAAATAAAATAAGGATTGACAAATGTTAATACACAAGAAAATAATATTTGAGAAGTTTTATTATGAATAAGCACTACATTTGTGGTTTTATAAAGTAGTTCGTGCAAATGCATAAAAAATTTAGAAATTGTGATTATTTAATAACGTATAAAATTTAATGTAATCTATCACTTTTTTGGGAAATAAATATTAGGAATATAAGTATCTATTCATTCTATACCGACATAAGTATTAAAGAAAAAGTAATTAAACAAATAATCATAATAATAAGAAAGAAACAGTAATAAGTAAAAAAATATTCTATCGGTTTTTTGTAAAATCACAAAAAAAAAATAAATTAAATGATAGTAAAATAAGTAATAAATAAATAATAAAATAAGACAGGATCAGTGCCGGAGAGTGAAAGCGATATGCTTGCATTTTGTGTAATAGTGTAATGAATTATTAGTTCCACGCGCAAGCAGTTAAGGAGTATTACTATCATATATTGCAATTATGGTCATTCTTTGCATCATATCCTGATTTCCATTTTTTTTTTTTTACTTCCACTATCTTTTATTATTTAAAAAATCATAACACAATCACACTGTATTTGAAGACTTCTTATTACATGGAAACCTAAGGTTTTGATAGAATAAGAGGAAATAAAATATTTTAGTTGTTAAGGTAATATAAAAATCATCTGAACTGCAACCTAAGATACATCTATGCTTCCATAATCAGGAGGAAAATTATTAATGATTCATTGCGATCATGAAATAAAAAGACTATACATATTAGTCTAGATGAATTTAAACTTAAGGTCATTTATAAAACCGTACAAATGAATTAACTCTTGGATTAATACCATCTAAAACATTTCATTTACTTTTGATTCTATTCGATAGGATTATGAGAGCTATGGACCAAGAAAATAGAAGAAGCCTAGTTAAACCCAGAAACAATAGTCGG
>NW_027113506.1:26967-31247 GCF_000696795.3 Halyomorpha halys
ATAGTTTTTCTTTATTGTTCTTGTTTTCTATGTTATTATATTATATAGTATTAGTTTACGAGGATTGTTCGTAAACTGGTGGGGGATAGTTACGGTCTGAGTCAGCTGTTATTTCGATGTCAGCTGACTGAGGGGATCAGCTGATCGAACGTATATAAGAGATGTACCGAATACAATAAAGCCAGTGTTTTACAGCAGTTCAAGTGTGTTAGATCTTATGCCTTCTTGTCTTTTTTGACATTTTGCTTTCGCCAATACTTAACTTGTATATATTATATTTCTTTAATATATGAAATTGACTAAAAATCTCACATATGATGAAACCCATCAGACGGGCTTCAGCAAATATTTTTAGAATGTTATACTTATTATGACCTTTTTAAAAAGTCTGCATTTAACTTATCAGACACAGAAGGAATGTGATTTCCTTCCTCGAAAATCATTTTGCTTACACAGAAAGTCAATTTTAAGTAATTACGTTTGAAAACTAATAGACGCTCATTGAAATTATTATTTATTATCTAAGTAATATGTGATGTTTTGAACGACGAAAGATGTTAGTTTCAAAAACTTCGATTACTAAGGAAAATTAATATTTAAATATTCAAGCTCTAGTTGCTAATCCTGTATGATCGTATTATATACTATATTAGTTATATTTATTCTAATGTTTTATTGATATACTGGAAACAGTTCTGAAAAATAATTTTTTTTTATTTCTACATAATTCTTTTTTTACTCAAAGAAAGGCTTAATTAAGAATAATTCGTGAGTTCCAGGTGCTTTAAACTTAAAACCAAGCTCCTTTTTCAAGTTAAACTTTCACACTAAACTTGTTTGTCCCCTCACACTGAAAATTAGGACATTTTAGATCAAGGTAAAGTTTAAAAAGGCAAAAGTCTGCTTTTATAAGCGGAAACTTTTATTATAGCTTCATTTTTGTTATTTACTAAGTATTAATGTAATTCAGAATATGAGGTATTCATAGTATACTGTAGTCATTAATATTGTCGGTATAAAAAATGATTTCTTAATTAACATTAGCTTGTACCAAATATACGAATCTATGCCTAGGGTTTAATAAAAATATCTATTTAAATTCTATTGTCAACAATGATATTTATCGTAAGCAATAATTTCTGTTTTGTTTTTTTTCAATTCAGTAAGGTATTAAGTATCGATGTGGCAAACTATACTAACAATAACTCCATAAACTATTGAAAACATTATAAACTAATACGAACTGAATATATCCTAAAGTATTTATTTCTTTATTAAGTACTTTATTTATTTATTCCTAAAACATAACTATTGTTGGGGAATAATAAAAATGTGTTTTGGACATGGGGTTTATATTAAATTTAATAATAACTTTACTAATAAATTGAATCAATAACTTACAAATAGGGCAAATCCAATTTTTTTTACAAATATCGAGATGTTTTTAGCCAGGTGTATGAAACGAATGACTGTAACTACTAGATTATCTTCCGATTATATTTGACGAGTATTTTTTTTTTTAATCTCCCTCCCTTGCCATTTCTGGCATACGGAATTTCGGGAACAGTGAGGTAGTGCTCGCTGGGAGTTGTGCATGCCACTGCTCCCAAAGATTACCAATTCTTTTTTTTTTCCTTCCCTTCCTCCCCCCCCATTTTTTTTTTTTATTCTTTTATTAAACTTTTTACTGTGGTGCAGCCCAGCACTAGGTTTAGCGCCTTACTGATGCACTGCCTTCCCCACTGCATCCGTTCGGTAGGTCCTTCTGGTGCGCATCCGTCTGGGTGCCTCCGGCAGTTACCAGGCTGATCCAGCCCTCCTGGGCCCTGTTTCATAATGAAAGCTAATAGTATTAGTTGATGGTATAAGTGTAGAAACTAGTTTGGTAATAATACAAATACTTATTTTTTTCATGATAGGGATCACTATTAGTGATAATACAGGAATTAAAAAATACTAAAGTACATGTTACTATTATACAAGTCTGTGTAACTGAATTAAGATAAATCTACAAGACTAATAGTATTAGTTTGTACTTTATTATGAAATAGGCACCTGGTCTAAGTCTGGGTCAGCTTCCTCCCGTTTTCGTGGGTCGCCAATGTTGGGCGGTCAAGTCCTTCCCATTGTGAAATGATTTGGGCCCACCACCTCCTTCCACCCGTAAATGAACTCCCTGAAGAAGGGATAATTCTCTTCTTCCATCAAATAGAGAAAGTCCGACTCAGCGAGGGCAAAAATACCGGTCTTTCTCAACAGCCTGGCTCGGTGTCCTTCCATGGCGGAGCAATCTACTATTACGTGTTCTGCTGTTTCAGAAACTCCGCACGTGGAGTACCGGGGGTCGATGTTCTTTCCAAAGCTCTGCAGCTTTCCCCGAAACCCCCCCTGTTCTGTTAGGATCTGTGAGACCCAATAGTCTGGGAGGACCCATTTAGCCTTCAATCTAGAAAGGACGGTAGGGAAGAATCTTCTCAAAGTAGCGCCCTTCTGACTTGCTACCCACCGTCCATTCCACTCCTGTATTGAGTCCTCCCGCAGTATTTTCTTCCATAAGTTTGGAGTCTCACCCATCCTCTCTCGGAGCTCCTCCGGTAGCGCTTCTAGTCCCTGCCTCTTTACTTCATATTTAAGGACATCCTCCCTGAGGATGAGGTCCAGGCGCATCACTCCGGCCAGCACCTGCACCGTTTTATATCTATACCGAGCATTTTATAGATCAAGGTCCGAACAACAGAAAACCACCCAATCCGACAAAATAAACTCAGAAATTTATGAGTTACAAGTTGTACAAGTTATCATAAACGCTAAATTCACGACCGAATACTTCACGATAAAAACCCGGGCACACTAAGTGTAAACTTCCACCAGCAACGATTGTTAACAATTAATCAAGAAGTAAAATTCTCGGTGTATCCTTTTAGCAGAAAATTCGATATTTTACTTGGTTGTAAAACTACGAGGGATATCAAGGAAGTAAAAGACGTTTTGGCCTAACGTGGTGATGGGTGGGAGTAGAGCTGCCATCTTGGTGTCCAAACGTTCCTACATTCAGTACGCATCTAGCTGTTGTAGCGTGAGGACTTTGCTCTCTATGAGTCGTCAAAATGTGCCCTGCAATAGAAAATCCTACCCTTTGTGAAGTGAGGTCTGTGAATCGGTTTTTGTTGGATCAAACAACAGGCCAATTGTAATTTATCGTCAGCTTTGTGATGTTTACCGGCAAGGGATAGTGAGTGACACTCGAGTGAGGCAATGCATTGAGCAAGAAAGGTCATGGCCACTGTATAATGCTTATAATTGATTTTCTTAAATGTGGAGCAGCTATCAACTCAGAAAGGTATTGTGAAGCACTAAGAAAGTTACGGCGCGCCATACAAAATAAGCGTTGGGGAAAACTTAGCACCAAAATGTTGATTTTTTACGACAACGCACGTCCACACACGGCCAATCGTACCCGGCCATTTGGGTGGTTTTGGATGGGAGGTATTTGACCATCCATCATACAGCCCGGATTTGGTGCCGAGTGATTACCACCACTTCACCCAGCGAAGAAAAAATGGTTCGGTAAACAACGCTTTGAAACTGACGCCGAACTGTATGCCAGTGTAAAGTAATGGTTGAAATCATAGGCGCCAGATTTCTACAGAGAGGGTACTGTTGATAACAATTAACAAAACTTGTGCCACGTTATGATGAATGTCCAAATTTGAATGGCGATTATGTAGAAAAATAGCTTAAGAGTGTACCTTTCAAATGTATATAATATACTCTTTAGTTTTTTAGTTAGTGAATTGTTTATTTTAAAACGTCTTTTACGTTCTGGACAACCCTCGTATTAAACAATTAAATAAAAAAAATTGATTTAGGAGAAATGGAAATAAAAAAAAAAAAATAATAAAAAATACCAGTTAGAAGATGATATATTCTACATTGGCAAGACACAAAAGAAATTTAAAACATTGTAAGACACGAACATATAAGGTCGGAAATAAAGAAAGAATTAACAAAAATACTAAGTGAAAACGGAGAAATATTACTAAAAGTGAAACTGATCAGCTATAGCCAACAAAATTCCTTAAACGTAAAATAATAACTTTAAATGAAAATCTGATTTATAAACGAACCTACCTAGGTTATACAATACAATGTAATTAAAACAAATTAAGTAATAAAGGGTGTTTTTTTAAGCCCGATAGAACTTGAAATTGTAAAAAATAACACAAAAAATTAAATTGTAATCAAAATTTTTTTTTTATTCGAAAGATCAATACGTGACA
>NW_027113506.1:31297-31873 GCF_000696795.3 Halyomorpha halys
GGTAAAACCTACAAATGTCATCAACAGGAGAAAACTGAGGGCGCACGGGTCGGAGCAATTAATCAGGCCAAGAACTGGAGGCAGAGGCTTAAGAGGGAATATGAAGATATTTTTTTTTTTTAAAGAAGGAGACATACTCGGGGAAACTGGGAAGACGGTACATGAGATCACACTGAAACAAGACAAGGTCACTTATGTAAAAGAGAGGAGTTACCTGCAGGCGCTACGTCACCACATCAGGGAAGAGCTTCAAAGTTTAAAACGCCAGGGAACCATTATCGATAGTACATCCCCGTACAATAGCCCATTGTGGGCGGTAAAAAAGAAGAGCGCACCTGGTGAAATTAATGAAAAGTACAGGGTAGTGATTGATTATAGGAAGCTCAACGAGAATACTATAGACGAGAAGTATCCGATCCCCAGATTTGAAGATATTTTGGACAGGCTGAGTGGGTCAACGGTATTCAGCACATTGGACTTGAAGGCCGGATATCATCAGATTAAAATTCACCCTAAGGATCAACATAAGACGGCATTCACTTTCGAGAGGGGCCACTACGAATTTACAAGAATGCC
>NW_027113506.1:34205-34531 GCF_000696795.3 Halyomorpha halys
GAGTGTGGCGGAGGAAGAGGATAGGGAGGAATCTTCTTCAAACGAGAGCTCGGATGAAGGAAGACCAGAAGATATGGAGAAACTGGAGGACATAATCAACGACAAGAGGCGGTAGATTGTATGGAAAACGAGAACCACTGGATTGCTCAAAGTTGAGTGCAGCAATTATGGGAGGAGCAATATCACGAAGATTTGGTCACAGCCAGGCGTGAAGAATGACGAGATTTGTAGAACCTTGAATAAAGCCTCTAAGCCTGGAAAAAAGTGTCACCTGTACGTAGTAAATGAAACCGTTTGGGAGAAGATTAAACGGCTATGGTGTGATG
>NW_027113506.1:35238-40005 GCF_000696795.3 Halyomorpha halys
TTGATCTTTCGAATAAAAAAAAAATTTTGATTACAATTTAATTTTTTGTGTTATTTTTTACAATTTCAAGTTCTATCGGGCTTAAAAAAACACCCTATACAATTTAGAAAACGAGTCAACGAGGAAGTAAAAAAATATTGAAAAATGGAATAATCAGACGGGGTGAGTCTCTATATAACTCTTCATTATGGATTATTTCTAAGAAAATAGATGTATCGGGTATATAAAAAGTTCGTATGGTCATAGTTAATAGAAAATTGAATCCCAAAACTGAAGATTTGCTGAATCGATTAAGGTAAGCAAAAATCTCAACTATAGACCCAACTTCGGAATTCCTCCACATAGAGATTGATGAAGATTCTATACCTAAAAATGCCTTTTCCACCGAATACGGTCATTATAAATTTTTTCGAATGCCCATCGGGCTGAGCAAACCACTACCTACGTTTCACAGTGCTATGGCAATGATACTTTTTAAGATTGCTGAGATGGTATATAATATGAGATATAATTAGAAAAAATTCAAAATAAATTCCCATCTGTAAGAATAAAATTTTAGTTTTGTTCTATTAAAGATGTAGAAAACGTAGATGAACAGTGTGAAGTTATTAAAAGCTATCACTAAAGAAAGAATAAGCACCGTGGAATATTTGAAACCGAATAAAATTAAGGAAACATGTTTATTTTCCGAATATGGAAGATAAAATTAGAGAATACATTAATAAATGTCAAATATTTAAGATAGCCAAGTACGATAGGAATCCTATCAAAACTATATTTCAACGTATTCGTACACCAGAAAAATATTTTCAAAAATTGATAATCGATATTTTTAAATAAGAAAGGAAACTATATCTCATAACGCAATTAATATTAGCATCTGTTTGCAAAATTATATTACCAACTTACACCAACACACATGTCATTAAAACAGGGCATAGAAAAGAAAAATAATTTAGTTCAACAATTTCGTGATCATAACAATATTTCTTTACATTATACTTAAATAATCATTCAAACTACTAAAATGGTAAGAGATTCAGTAACAAGGGTTCATTTGACATTAAGCGAACTATAAAGACTAATCTCACATGAAAGAAAAAATTATTCATTCGGACAAAATTAAAATCATTGCTTACAATAATAATTTAAATAAAAATTTAAAAATAACACCGAACTAAATAACTTTTACATTTATACTAGAAAATAATAATAGAGCAAATCTTAATATTACATAAGCATAAAGATTACATTGAAACAACAAACATCGTTTAATCCAGGATTATAAAAATAAAATAAAAGCTTTACCAAGTTTACAAAACTCTAATGATAAAGTTAATAAAACTTTTAATTTTACTTACTCAATGCGTGATGTGTATAAACAAGTCATGAGCTCTTTCGTTTTGTACTAAGGAGTCATAGTTTTGCCTGTTAATCATAATTTTTTTATTAATAGAATGATGAAGTTTTTATTTCATTTGTGCAATCCTCGATTTAGTTTTGTAAAATAAAACATTTCTCACTAACCAGTATTTGCCATTTTATATATTAAACGGTATTGGGACAACACCGTTCAAAATACCATTTGGTATGCAATCTCAGTATAAATTTATATAGAATTAATATTCTTAGTGTGTACAAGATTAAGTGTTTGACAAAATGAGATGATTCCTTATTTAATTAAATATATACTGCACTTCTCTTCTACAAAAAAACACCTCATTTTTTTCTGAATATAACATTAATATTGTAACTTGTATATGTGAACCATAAAACTCCACTACATATATATAAATTGAAAAACCCACTGCATTCGATGAATTCCCTTCGTAGTAATATCGCGTAAGTACTAATTTAATCACTTAGCTTATCCAAACACCGTCGACCCTAACGACAACTTGAACAAAATGCTAACTCTAACAAACTTGTGGCTCTGAAGTCAACATGTATTGAATTTTTTTAGTTGATCATTTGTAACATTCAAAGCAAAAAAGAATTTTTCCCGAATCAGGGGAATATAATAGCACCTCTCAGCGAAAGAGCGCTCAGTGATATATTACAAGGAGAACAGCTTGCTGTGCGTTTGTGGTCCTTAAATATGACTGGTCAGTTATTTTTCCTTTTTTTTTTTTTTAATAAGGTTCCGTTCTAAAGGGCAAAGGCGCAAGTATAACAAAACATAACTTTTTCCAAAGTAAGTAGGGGTAGAAGAAGGCTTACAAAATCGGAAGCGGACCATGAAATTAAGCTTTAGGAAAAGCTGGGTAAGCAGGCCATAGCGGTCAGGCAACCAACGTGTCTCAAAGAAAGTTCTACTGCAGTGAATGGAGCAACTTAACCCTTTACAGATAATGTGGTCCTAATGTATATCCTTTTAATCTGCGGGAATATATTGAGGTATATAATGAGAGTATTTCGAGCAATTAGAAAATATTACTGTATCTTCAAAACTGAACATTCCTCATATTACGTTTTTATTTAAGTATATTAAAAGTATTTTTAATTACTTATATAAGTAATCTTAATTAAAATTAAGAAATTTTCGGCACTATTTTGAAAATGAAATTTTCTATTGAAGGCTTTAAACACATCACTCCCATATTCTTAAGGGATAATCTGGCTTAATTACAATCTTATAACCATTGTCATAAGTTTTTATAATTCAAAGTAATTCATAACTTTCCACTCTTAGTTTAATTCATTAATAACTTAATAAATCGCTCCGTATACAAGGTAAAATAAAGACTTGATAAGCAGTTAATGTATTGATGACTGGGAACCAATTTGAAAATTTTAAGCATTAATAAGGAAATGAGAATATCTGACCTGAATGTTTCTAAGACGTCTCGCACATATCTAATGTCTGACAGAGGACTAAAGTGGCTTAGTATCTATTGAGAAAAAGTAGAAATTAATATATAAAATAAACCTTTTTTTATCAGTTATACGAAATAAGCATTATAACTATTGCTTAATAACCTATGTGTAAGGACCAAAGGAAAGGGGAAGAATTTATCAGGCTAATGGCAAATCGAAATATCGACCGCCAGTTGGAATTCGTTGATGGGACCTTGGTACACTTTGTGTAGGGTTGACCACTGAGGAAGTTGGTCGAAGTTGCCCTCCCCTCCCTCCTCCCCGGCTGGCTATACAACTCAGCCATACCCTTATTTGCCAAAGCAAGTTCCTAACAGTTCGCTTAAGAGCAAGTCCGACCTTGTTCACGCCTGGTCAGTGTGATGTGAACTAGATCACTTACGGCAAATTAATCAATGATGTTTTTGAGAAATATTACAACAAAAATGAATCCTAAGCACTCCTAAGCAACTAATGCCTACCGAAATCTAAGCATATCATAAGATGTCTGCCGAACTGGTTACAACAAGTAGAAATATAATATATGTAACTATTCTTATTAATTAAATGTATTGGTTTTCAAAACTAAACCTAAAAAAATATGAATTTTTTAAATTATTTTCCCTCAGGACTTCTTCAGGTATGGAACTTTAGTTTCTATTTTTATATTTAAAGCATGGATAAAGGACATATATTGTTTAGAATTAAATACTGTATATTAGTAACATTTAATTAACAATCCTCAATGCAAATGTCTTAGGTGGTAATATGTAGATACATCCTTATGTTGGTATATGAACAGGGACAGAAGAATAAAAATTAAGAAGTCAAAATCTTTAAAAGATGGTGTTTTATACATTTTACGTTTCTTAAAGGTACGGAATGATAATGAGCCATGCTAGCAACCAATTTCTCACAAAACCTATATTTGAGTACTTTCTTCAGGGCAAAGGAAAAGGTCTACCTCAAGAGAGATGATCAGGGAAAGTCAGGGAAGATGTTAGTGAGAAATGTATTAAATAATCTGAAGAGGGAAAATAACAAGTTTCTGGTGGGAGATAAAAGAGAAGATGTGTGTTTTTAGTATTGGGAAAATTCTAGCAAGAAGGATGTCCATTAGTAGTTCAGGACGTGATATAACTGGATAACGATCAAGGAGGGGGCAGCTGAGGAGCTTCAGACACCGAGCAGACACTTACACACAGCTGCTTCTTCAAAAATAATAAGCCGTATGGGGAACCCTGACCCCTGTATACCTAGTATATGTGGAAATAAAAGAATTTAAAAAAATATATTACGGTCTGCATTTTTTGAGACAGCAATTTAGCGATTATAGATAACTACATAGCTTGTTAGAAACACACAGTCATTGAATTTTTAACATCTGTTATTTTTAGATTCGACAGTTATCCCCGGACCACCACCAAATTTAATGTAGCATCAGCACTAATCCCCCACCATTATATATATGTCTCCCTACTTAGTCTAGCTAGCATTACAGTACGTGTCATTAGCTCAGCAGCACTTGTTATGTAAACATTCTTGTTTGTATTATACCAATAAAGTTTTTTTTAGTATTTCGTGAGTGATAGTTCATATTTGGAGCCCGAACAGGAACTGGGTTCGACTTGAGTGATTAAACAATCGCGACCGTTCTTAGCCATTTTCCGTCTCGAGGCCACAGGAAGACTCCATCACTTGTACTATCAAAAATACTACAAGGATCGAAGACCTCTGGTAATCAAGAAGACTGAAGGCACCGCTTACGAAAAAAATCACCCTTGGTAGTTTAACCCCAGTCCGATTTTTTTCTGAACTGGATCTCCCGAACTACTTTAAGAATACTTGAGGTATAATATTCTTTTTTGTTTTGTAAACCATCATATTTTTTGTTATTATTTTATTTTATAT
>NW_027113506.1:40215-42451 GCF_000696795.3 Halyomorpha halys
TCATGAGAATATACACAGCTAACTCCCTCCCTCCAGTTCCTTCGTATGGAGGAACTATAGAAAAGAAAGAAAAGAAAAACTTGTAAAGCTAAACATAAAATTTTTTTTTTAAAACTAAACATATTACAAAGCAAGAAAGAATCTATATACATATGCTCGCTTTTATTCCCCTGAGCTATGCTTAACATAAAAATAAAATTTTTATTTCCATAACACTGAAGCTAAGAACTAACACATAAATATACAATGGAGAGCCCTACTACATGAGTTATAATGGTAACTGATACAATCACTGAAAGCAGCAACAAAATACACAAAAAAAAGAAAACACAGAAACAAAAATCACTCTCTTGATGGTCCAGGCTGAGCGCCGTCGTCCGGCTCGGCACCTTGCACTATGGGGAGTATTCGCAGTTCTTCAAGATGAACTGTGCGGGACCGAAATGGATGATTTACGTCCTTTATCGTAAATAAATCATGTTCTCGAATTGTAGCGAGTTTCTGCGAACTCGCCTTCCGACTGGCCCTGGGCTCGCCGTTCCTTAAATAAATAGAAAACGTCCTCCTCCGGAGTCCATCTTCCGCCGCCGTGCAGTTTCTTGAGGCGAAACTTTAATGTGTCCCAGGGTAACGTCAGGTCACCCCGTACTGCATTCAGAACCCGTCTTGAGATACGACCAACCAGAGAGGCCTCAAGTAGCTTTACATCTGAATCTAACAGCGTGCCTGTTCCTTGTCGGGTGGTGATTAAACTTTTGATCTGATCCCCGCCCTTGAGGAAATGTTCCAGGTCCCCTACTATCCCAGTGAACGGTTCCAACTGGCTGATTACCTCGTGAATGAACGCAGAGTTCTGCGTTCTTATCTTTAGCAATTCGATTTGAGAGTTCTCCTTTGCCTTAGAAAGCTGGGCCTCGAGTTTCTGACGCTCCACAGTTGACTGAGCCAACTGGTACTCGAGCTTCTTCAGCTCCTCTGCCGCTTCACCATCTTAGGTTATGGCCTCTAACTCGCTTCCTGGTTCAAGAATTCCTACTGATATCGTTATCGTGCTCGCGATATTACTGATCGCGTAACGTAAATTCGGAATCTAAAACTCCCGGGTTTCGGCACCACTTATGATTAGACTGAAAGGTTACCTTAAAATAAATGGGGGTTCGGGCAGAATAACGAGGCAAGGATACTTCAACAACTGCTTTATTATTACAAACGTCTGATATATATAGGAATTGGTTTGTTGTTTAACTTAGAGATAAGTAATCCTACTAGTACAGAGTTCTTGTTTATTATCATGAGAATATACACAGCTAACTTATATATATATATACACAAATTTTTATCATAATTAATAGTTTGTTTTATGGGAAAAACCGGTGATAGATTAATACAGAGGCGTAATATTGATTCAGAATCTTTAGAAACTAATCCTACCGAAATGGCAATTACATATCAAATGACCAAAGAAAATTATGGACATTTGTCCAATTTTGATGGTAATCCTTATGATGTAGTGTTTTTCGTTTATGACGTTAGCCAAATTTTTAATAATTTATGTTCAGATAATAATACGTTAAAAAATCAAAATCACGATCAGTTGTTAACCTTTGTTAAATCAAAAGGATTTGCTAGAGACTGCCTGTTAACAAATACGTTCGATTCAGTTGAAGACTTACTCAAATATTTAACACAAAAATTTAAAGAATCACGTACAGTGGAACAATTAAAACGCGAACTCATGCACACTTTTCCTTACAGAAGAGAACATCCAGTTGATTTTATAAATAGAATAGCAAAAATAAGATCATTAATATTTTCTCGCATACAGTTTGATGACGAAATAGAAAATAAACAAGCTATGATGAATTGTCAAGATCGAGAAATAAACAGTCATATATTACATAATTTACACCCTGACTTATCTGATTTCTTAAACCATATGATACTAATAGATGTAGACCAAATTAGAAATGCTATATTTAACCGCTGTTCAGACATTATGGAAAGACTATACGGACGCGACCAAACTTTAAATACATCCAAAAGAGAATATAACTATTATAATAAATAGACACAAAGACTTTAAAAAACCTAACAATTACGAAACAAAAAGATATGAACATTACAGAAACCGCGAAAGAACTCACTATCAAAATAACAGATACCCAAACTATCAGCAGCCTCCTTATTATCAAGAAAATCAAGACTATAGGCATCCGCAACACCCGTATCAATATGA
>NW_027113506.1:43176-60479 GCF_000696795.3 Halyomorpha halys
CGCGCCCAGACTAGGGTTAGACAGTGAATTATTAATTAAATGTAAATTTTTTGATTTTAATGATAAATTTGATATATTGCTCGGTAAAGGAACCATACGAGCTATAGGTATAAAAATGAATCTTTAGGAAAACGACGACCTAATTATAAAAAATGTATGCATTCGCAATGGAAAAATAATAAAATTAGATAAATCAACGGATAATAATGAAAATATAATAAGCAATGGCAAAAAATATGATATTGTTAATGAAATAAAGAATAAAATGGAAAAATAATAAAATTAGATAAATCAACGGATAATAATGAAAATATAATAAGCAATGGCAAAAAAGATGATATTGTTAATGAAATAAAGAATAAAATTGAAAATGAATTAAATGGAAAAATAATAAAATTAAACCAATTAACGAATAATAAAGAAAATATAATACGTAATGGCAAAAAAATAAAAGATGATATCGTTAAAGAAATAAAGAATAAAATTTAGAATGGAAAAATAATAAAAATAGATCAATCAATGGATAAACATGAAAAAATAATAAGCAGTGATATAAAAATAAAAGATAATAAAGTTAAACAAAGTAAAGATAAAATAGAAAATGAATTAAATACATTAAATATAAAAGAATTAATTAGAGTATCCCATTTAAATAATGAAGACCAAGTATCAGTTACAAAGTTACTTAAGAAATATCCGCGAATTATAAAAACAGAAGATGGCAAATTAAGAAAAACAAACTTATTAAAACATTCGATCCCCTTAAAAACTGACAGACCTATTTATACGCGAAATTACAGATACCCCCAACAATTTGAGGATGATGTAAATCAAGAAATAAAAACTTTATTAAATAATGGAATAATACGAGAAAGTAACTCACCATACAATAGCCCAATATGGGTGGTACCAAAAAAACCTGACGCAAGCGGTAAACGTAAAATTCGAGTCGTCATTGACTACAGAAAATTAAATTCAGAAACCATACCAGATAAATTTCCGCTTCCAAATATTGAAGATCTTTTAAACCAACTAAACGGATCAAAATTTTTCACAACCATTGATTTAGCTTCAGGGTTCCATCAAATCGAAATGGACGAAAATTCTATTGCTAAAACAGCATTTTCGACAGACACGGGACACTATGAATTTACTCGCATGCCCTTTGGCCTATGTAATGCCCCTCTAACTTTTCACGAGCAATGAATTCTTTGTTAGCTAATACATCAAATGTACTTGTTTATATTGATGACATAGTTTTTTCAAAATCAAAAGAAGACCATTTTCGGCATTTAGATACCGTACTTTCCAAATTGCATCAACATAATTTATCTATTCAGCTAGACAAAACCGAATTTTTTCATTCAGAATTACCATTTTTAGGTTACATATTAACACCTGACGGAATTAAAACGGACCCCCGCAAACTTGAAGCTGTAGAAAAATTTCCTCTCCCCAGATCGGAAAAAGAAATTAAGCAGTTTCTCGGCCTAACTGGTTATTATCAAAAATTTATTCAAAACTATGCTCGTATAGCTCAACCATTAACTTCGTGCTTACGCAAATCAGATAATATAATAAATCCTGAATGTTATAGTGAAGCATTTCATAATCTAAAATCTCAACTTCTTAATTCTCCTATATTAATTTACCCTGATTTTTCTAAACCCATGATTTTAACAACTGACTCCAGTAATATCGCAGTTGGCGCAGTACTTTCCCAAATCTCTGAAGGCAGAGATCACCCTATAGCCTTTGCTTCTAAAACTTTATCCAGTACTGAATCTCGATATTCCACAATAGAAAAAGAATTATTTGCAATAGTTTACGCCTGTAAACATTTTAAACCTTATTTATATGGCCAGCATTTTACTATACAAACTGACCACAAACCTCTCCTTTGGATATTTTCCATGAAAAATAATAATACCCGTATAATGAAATGGATTTTCTTATTAAATGAATTTAGTTTTGACATTAAATACGTAGAAGGACGGACAAATCACGTCGCGGACGCACTAAGCCGAGTTAAAATTGAAAATAATACCAAAATTTATGAACTTAATGGCGTTGAAGATATGGATGTTGATATTGAAAATCTGATTAACAATGATGAGCCATTACTCTCCCCCAACGCTTCAGAATATCAAAAACTAATTAACGATTTAGAAAACGCATTACCTGAAGCCCCAGAACACGAAGTTCTCAATGACGCGGAAAGCCTTGCCACTCAACACTCCCAGGACAGTAGTCATAATCAAATTTTTATTGTAACTGACCGACCGATAAACGTGGAAAAATATCAAATTTTTATAACTCGTGGTAATGAAGAATTGCAAATTGAAAAACCTTTCGGTAAATTTCGGTATAAGATAGAAACGGCTTACCCATGGAAAAACGACTTAGAACAAAAATTGCTAGAAATTATTAAGCCAAATGGAACATATGGTATTTACTGCGAACCCAACGTGGAAACAGTTAAAGATGACTATGAGGGAATATTTAACAAAATTTCAGACTTCATTGAAGCTAAATGCCCAACAGTTAGAATTAAAAGATATAAAACTAAATTAATAGACATACTGGATAAAACTCAACAACTCGAACTTATTGAAAATTATCACACCGGTAAATCATACCATCGCGGGATTATGGAAACATATGAGAAACTAAAAAGATATTATTACTTTCCTCGCATGAAAGACGAAATAGCTGCCTTTATTAACAAATGTCGTACATGTGCAAAAACTAAATATAAGAGAAAACCAATAAAAACAAAATTCCAAATCACCCCTACTCCGGAAAGAACTTTTGAATATTTAATGATAGACACTTTGCATTATGAGCGAAAATTTATCATTACAATTATAGATACATTCTTTAAACGACTATATGCTCAAGTCATTCGGACAAATAATGCCACTAACATCCATCAAGTATTAACACAATATTTTTCTTTATATCCCCCTCCGATACAAATCACGATGGACCTGGGTAGAGAATACAAAAATGCCTTAATTCAAAATTTACTAGAAAGTTTAGGAATCATATGCCACTATACAGTTTCAAATAACTCTAATTCTTTAGGGATACTAAATCGTGCACTTTCTTTTGAGATTGATAAAATATAGTGAATTGTACCATTTCTTATAGCACAGTGGATTTTGCTAGTTAACCACAAAGTTTCCAAATCTTTACTTATATATTTTTGTTGTAGGTCTGTATGTTTAATAATGTCAGCATGTGGTATGCCAAGTCTACACATCTCCAGAGAATTTTCTATATCTAGAATTCGAATTGTTATATCATTTATAATTGAATAGAGTTCTTCTAAGTGTATTTTGTATTTGTTTTTGTCAGTTTGTGTTATGACTTCGTTTAATTTTTTATTGTTATTATTTATGATTTGTATATCTTCATTAAATTTGGAAATCATTTTCTTGTTGATTGTGAGTTCGTTAATTAAGTTGTTTTGTATAGTATCTTCGTTATGTTCAAGATTTTCAATAATGTTATCATACCTTTCCTTATCGGAAGCATCCATATTACCAGTTAACCATTTGATAGCAGTACCGAGACCATTAATAAGTCCTCGTTTATTTCTGTTATGTGACGTTAAAGATTCGATTTTATCTTCTAAGTACAGATTTTTTTTAAGTGTCAAGTTATAAATAGATTCTTTAGCTGGGAAATGTATTAAACCCTGTTTAATAGTTTGTATATTGTCAATTAAATTAAAGAAATGTAAGTTAATAGTTAATTACTGTGTCGTATTCTTCTAAGACAAAAGAGTCAGCGAGCTTAAACGTCATTAAACCTCCAGAATGTGTCACGTCAGTTAGTTGATAAGCTACCGTCGGAGTCACTATGAGCAGTGTCCAGATCAACAACTGGTCCAATATCATCTGTAAGCAAAACACATGTCTTCTCACGATCCTTTCTAGGTCTCCTTACGTTGTTACTATGTGCATGCACTATTTTGTTTTTATCTACAAAGGTATAGACTGGCTTATAGAAGTTTTCATCTTTTTGTTCTAACACGTCGTTTTATGTAAGCTTCGTCGCGTATTTCGGGTGGTTCTTCTCGATTTTGATTTAAGCGTTGGGTACGTTTTTCTTTTTCATCCGAAATTTGTCTATGAGCTAATTTATGAATTACATTTAATTTATCATGATATTTTTGTACCAGATTTTCCTTAATTATTTGTTCATTCCGGTCTGGATCAATAATTTTTCAGAAGGTAATTTCATTTGGGGTTAATTTTAGGTTTTTATTTAATGTTTCATTAAACGTTCGAACCGCAATATTTACATTGGTTTCTAAACTAATAGACGGATTTTCCTCTTTTATGACCCGTTATAGTTCAATTAACGTAGACTGTGCACGATTGAATTCACTATATTTTATCAATCTCAAAAGAAAGTAGAAAACTTTCAACATTGTACTTGTTATCAGTTCCATCAGTAAACCAAAACAATCTTGAAACAACAGTTGTACCCAATCACTTAATTTTATTTTCTTACAACCAAGCTTTTACCGGAAATTGTACTTATATCAAAACATATTATTATTGTACAAATGTGTTACAAAATAAAAACTCTTGTATTAATCAAGTTATCAAAAATAATATTACCTCTTGTAAAACTACTACTATTAATAATGAAGAACCTTTTATTAGATATATAGAAGATATTGATGTATATATTTTATATAACCAAAATGTTTTATACCCACAACCTAATACTGCATTACCTATTCCTATACCTAAAAGTTGTGTACTAAAATTAGGAAATAATGACTCTTTTGTAAATATTACTAGAAATAAGGATATTAGTATATTACCTATGTCATATTCATATGAAATCTTTAGTTATACTCATTCCAATATATCTTTTCATAATTTAGCATATATAGAAACTTCCAATTTAGAATTAGATAGCTTATCATGGGATCATCATATGTATATACCTGCAATATTGCAAATAATTTTCTCAATTATTGTACACTATTTATTCTTGTATCATATATACCTCAAGTATTCTCAAATTAGGAAAATCTTTAACATCAACAAACCAACAGCAGAAGTTCCACAGCCACAACCCTTCAACCCTTGGGCACTTTCTCATCCAATCATTCGCTAGGAAGCTTCATTCTTCGGTTGGGAGGAGTTATCCCCGGACCACCACCAAATTTAAGGTAGCATCAGCACTAATCCCCCACCAGTATATATATGTCTCCCTACTTAGTCTAGCTAGCATTACAGTACGTGTCATTAGCTCAGTAGCAGTTGTTATGTAAACATTCTTGTTTGTATTATACCAATAAAGTTTTTTTAGTATTTCGTGAGTGATAGTTCATATTTGACGAAGTGGTAGTTCTTGTTAAGCTTTCTTCTCCTGCAATACAACACAACCTAAAGAGTGATATATTCTAGTTCCACCTCAGTAGTCAATGCAGGGCCTGAGAAGTCTGAACTGACTTGTCGTCTTGATCCTCTAAGCTTGATGATGTGGGGGAGGAGGATAAGAGAACTTAGTTAATGTAAAATAATTTTTTTTAAATTCTACCTTATTTAATCAAAGATAAATGAAACGATTCTGTACAGCATATTGTCATTAAATTAGACGATTTTTTTTTCGAACCCTCTAAAACAGAAATAAAAAGTGAATTAGTAAGTGCATGACTGTGAAAAAAGAAAAGTAATTCGTGTTGTGTCTCACCTTTTACTACCTTTGGTATTTTAAGGTTACCTGTTATATTTAATTTTACATATGAGCTATCCGTTCAAGGAGCTATTTTAAGTCCGGAGGTGAGGGGCCTCCTCGTGTTGTATCAATTATGACGAACTCTAATATTAGTGCATTAGGGGCCTTTTATCACTTCGAAGTCCGCCGGTATGTGTGAATTTTCAAAGAGCAGCGTACTTACGAACCTTGCACAAACCATGAAGACGGTGTGCGGCTTGTTCCAACTCAGACTTTCCTTTTTTATTAGAAAAATGTACATGTTTTAAATACTTTTTTTTCGGGGGTCAAGTTTTTCATTTTGTGGGACCGTCCACTCAATGAAAAAGTCAACGCCTCATACCGGTTTCGAAGCGGCACCGCCAGTAGATCTTAGTTTGATAAGAGTGCGTCTAACCACTAAGCTACGGACGGCCCAGTACTTATATGTAATTAATTTATCATTAATAATTATAATTTGATGATTGTAATATTTCTGACATATGAGAAGGCAACAAATGAATTAAATTAATTATTGTTCTATGTAAGACATATCTTTTTACATAGGCATGTGGCATAGGTTCCCTATCGAAGATTTCGCTCCTGGCGCTTTAAACTGTCGAGTTATTTCCTGCTGTCGTGGTATAATATTTGTGGCAATATCCTCTCTTTTAATTACATCACTCTGTCATGCTTTAGTGTGATCTCATGGGTAGTGTTTTCGGCACCCCGAGCAAGTAAATTAAAAAAAAATTGTTCTCGTATGCCTCTATTGGCAATCCTATGTTTGATTGATTGGTCCCACTCGTGCCCCCTCCCTCCTTTAATGTCGATGATGTTTGTACGTTTTCTCCCTATCTTAACCCTCCATTTTCTTTTGTTATTCATAACCCAGGGAGCTACTTTCCTCAGCCGTTCACACTAAACGGTTATCTGGTATGCCCTAGGCATGCTATGTTAGGTTATACCTATTAGATCCTCAATGGGTCAATGCTATCTCCGCTTCCCCTTTTACCTCACAATAGCTCCCGAGGGTGATTAATTTACATTAGCATACCTGATTCTCTAGGGCTTCCCGGCACTTGTGTTGGAACTCAAGTGTCTACCTGGCACCTCTATTATAGGCAGACTGCCGTTCTTCGTACTCACGTTATGATTTATCAATGTGAGGTCACCTCAATGCCAATGTTCTCCACAGATTTCCGCCTTCCTTTTTCCACTTACTCTGCTCCTTTGCTTACCTCGGTTACGTGGCTCATCTACTTCTTCTTCAGTATCCGATGCTCACAATGCTATCGTAAACTCGCTCGATGTTCTGTTTAGCGTCATTCTTGCTGTTAGGCATTGACTACCACCGTTTCGCCCAATTCGGGCTCAAACTGTCGGGGGACAAGACAACGCTAGATCAGGAGTAAATATATGTTTTTGGCCAGACAATTTCGAAGGAGTGAGGGATGTTTAAATCTAGAAAAGTTAAGGAAATTCTAAGGATATTGGGTGAATTAAATTATTACAGAAGATTCGTACTAGAAATGGCCGAGTATCTCGTTCTACTAATAACCCACTGAAGCAGAGCAAGAAGGTGATCGTCAGTTCGATAGTGGAAAATATCAGGCAGTGCATGGACAGGCTGTAGCGGAAGTTAGTTTTTTTTCCCAAACCCCTAAATAATAAATTTAATAAACCAAAAATAAAATAAAACAAATATAATATAAATATACTGTTGATATCCACTAGTTCCTTTTACTAGAGCAGAGCTCCATTCTAAGTAATGACTGATTTTATAAAATTAAATTGTGCTCGTGGTTTATGTCTGAGTTTTGTGAGGTTTTGGGCAACCTACGGCAACCGTTAACCCTTTTAACCATAAATGCTTTATTTTGGCCACCTCCTACACTTCTTGTAACTTATATAATAGAATTTTATTTCAGTTAATCATGTCTTATTCTTTAATATACAGTCCACTCAAACCCAACCAGCCAACTAAAAGTGAATGTGTGCCTGGCATTCAGTTAAAAGCATTACTCATACAGGGACACACCCCGTTTCATTGTCTGGCACTTAACTAAAACTTAACAAACACTAAAACTAAATATGTTTCTCTATCACTTGTGGGTTTCATTGGCTACGGTGATGTAGGTCCTACCAACGCACGAGAGGGAGCGCTGGTGTCAATGATTGAAAGTGTAGATTGGTCATAGATTGGAGGGAGCCAAACAATTTAACATGCCTCCGACCAATGAACTCTGGTACTGTGGGCAAATCGAGGAGCTATTGTAGTTCTGGAGGCTTCTTGTTCTTTTTTTCTGGTTAAGTTGGGTGGAGAATTTAAGATGTTGGTCCAGCATCACACCCAGATAGACTATGGAGTTTGAAGAGGAGATGATGGTGTCGTCCAGCTTGAGTGACTTCGGGAGAGTCGATCGTTTATATTATTAATGACCGAACACGACGCAGTCTGTCTTAGCTCCCAGCCGTTGAACATTCTCCTTGTAGACTGCTCCAGCCCGCTCTAGTGCATGTTTGGGGTTCATAAGGCTGCTGTCGATGGCGATTTCGTCGGCATATTGGGCTACTGTAGCTAATTTGTAGTTTTCAGCAACCACATCAGCGGTATAGATTGAAAACAGTACTGGTGATGAAACTGCTCCCTGTAGCACTCCGCATATTAGTGGAATGGGACAGGAAAGCTCATCTCAAACTGGCACAGAGATGGTCCTTTTGTCGAGGAATGATGCTATGACACCGTAGAGTTGCTCCAGACATTCGAGGTTTATGAGCGTACGACATAAAATGCCGTGAGACACAGAATCGAATTCCTTTGGTTCCGATTGAAGCTGAAGTTCACCTCATTCTGGAGCTTCATCAGATGGTATTCTGTACTCATGTGAGCCTGAAAGTAGGTTTGCTCGTAAGGTATAACGGAGTGTTCATCACAGAATTCCCGAAGGTAATTCAGGATCATCTTTTCGTATACCTTAGCGAAATGAGGCAGGAGACTTATGGGCCTGTAATGGTTGGCATCAAACTATGTCATCTTCGGCTTGAGGAATCTAAACCGGAAGCGGAAGTTAGTTCTTGCTTTTCTGGATATATTACTCGGCAATTTACAATAACAAAGGATGCAAGCGAGTGTGCATTAGGAGCTGTTCCGGATACGGAAAGCTGATACAACGCACAAAAAAAGAGAACTAGTATATGCTGTCGACAACTTTAGACCATATGTGTTTATACGAAATATACGTGTATGTGTGTATACCGGAATATACAGTGCATTAGACCTTAGTCTTAGTTTATAGTTTTAATAATAAACCTTCGTTTGAAGTTACATTGTCCCAAGATAAACATTTGTTATTTTCTGATATAATAAATTATAACATACGTTTTAATCGAACAATGTACCAATACAAATAATATTCGACAGCTAAATAATATAGTTAATTCAAATAATGAAATATTTTTTAAAATCAACTAATAATAAATAAATCGACCAATATTATTAATAATTTACTATTAGAAATAAAATAATCAATTCAAATAATAAACTATTTTTCTAATCGACCAATAATAAATAAAACAAAAAATGTAAATAATGATAGTTTCCAGGCAAATGAATCCAAAAATACATCTGATATTATATTATTTGTTATTTACTGATGTAATGAATTCAAATAATACACCATCTTTTTTTTTATAATATAATGTTGTAAAAACTAATATAGAACGTGTTCATATGATACCTATTCCATTGATTTTACAGGTGCTGACGAAAATGATATGAAATACCAAATGTAAAATAAATTTAATTTACGACTATAAAATCATGCTTCTGTAATAAAGATAACCAGTAACTAGTTTCAAGTATTTTTTCAGAGCGTTTCGGAAAAGTAGAAACACTTCTAAGTGCTTTTTTTGCTCGTTTTGCTCAGTTTAATAATCATTATTACGTGTACAAGCTCGAATGTGTCTTTAGCATGACAATATAGCCATGCATTTACAGCAGAAGGAACATTAATAAAGTACTGTAGACCATATTGTTTCCGGCTGGCACGATCATAGTTAGCATTGTGCCAGTGGCCTACCGACAATGTAGTTGGCATCTGAGGACTGCAGCTTATCGAATATTTTGGCTTATCAGCACAACAGCAAAGGCATTTTCCAGTATCACAATTGCCCTAGATTTTCTGCATCCCTAAGGTAAATCTTTTAATTTTATACAAATCGTTTAATCAACATAATTAAACTTGGTATCCCTAGATATCGAAAGAATCCGTATACCAAATACTCTTTGCACTTTTTTTTATTGTTTTTAGTTGTAAATTAATCAATAAAAATAAAAATCATTTTATTTTGCATTTTATAAAAATTGATTTGATAAAAAAGAACGATAAATCGTTGGTTTGGAGGTTTGTAACAACGCAAAAGCAAATTAATTAATTTCTGAGAATATACTTCCAGACTAAAATTTTTTCAAATTGATTTTTCTTTATTCTTTATTATTATTATTTTTTTATGTAGAAATGGAAGATTCCAATTACCAAGCCTTGAGTGTCTCAAATAGCAATGATTGTTCAACGGATGGGTAATTTAAACATCACCATGAACCCAGCAAAGCAAATCGTCGTGTTCGCTCATCAGCAATATAAACGATCGATTCTCCCAAAGTCAGTCAAACTGGACGCCATCATCTCCCCTTCAAACTCCATGGTTTATCTGAGTGTGAAGCTGAACTGCCATCTCAAATTTTCCACCAAGCTTTACTAGAAAACCAGAACAGTCAGAAGGCGATCTTACAGAGTAAACCGCCTCCTAACTACACCAGCGCTCTCTCTGCGGTTTAAGTTGCCTCCGGAAGTTCATCAGCTCCTCGACTAGCTCACAGTACCTTTTTTTCTGAGCCTAGAATTAAAAATAATAACAACAATTAAATAAATACAAATGAAAAAATGAATGTATATAAGTTGGCAAACTAATACATCTTGTTTTGCCAGTATGAGATAGGCTGTCCGGTCCGCTGAAGGTGGTGTCATCGATGATGGCATGTGTTTGCCTTGAGCTGACTAGGAATAGGGAGGGGCTAATCCGGCTGGCGTTAATGAAGTGATGACTCCAGGCTGTAGAGCCAGAAGTCCCTCCCGAGGCGAGAACATCGACCAGGGGAACAGTGCTCTGCCACCTCCCAGGTCTTGGTGGAGGGATGATTTCACAGAACAGTGGATTGGCATAGGCTTGCAGCCCATCAAAGAATTTGATGTGCCTACGGCCTATGAATTCTGGCACAGTCGGGAGTTGTTCACATATTTCTCTGTTCCTGGCCCGCTGGAGTGAAGTTCCTCGTACTATTCGCCTCAGGTGGGAGTTCTGGAAACTGTAGTTTGGTCAGTGTCGTTTTGTAGAGGTTTCTCACGAGTGGTGCACCATAGAGCAACGTTGGACGTATGATGGCCTGGTATATTTGTAGCTTCAGGCGCAGTGAGATTTGTTGTGACTTCAGGAGATGGTAGAGCCTATGCGACTTCTGCCGGGCCAGCTTTAGTCTCCCCCTGGAACTCACAGTACCAGAGTTCTTTTTTTTTTTTTTTTTTTTTTTTTATTTATTTTTTTTTCCGAACCCTCTAAAACAGAAATAAAATGTGAGTTAGTAGTGCATTACTGTGTAGAAAGAAAAAGTAATTCGTGTTGTCTTACCTTTTACTACCTTTGGTATTTAAAGGTTACCTGTTATATTTAATTTTACATATGAGCTATCCTTTCAGCAACTATTTGAGTCCGGAGGTGAGGGGCCTCCTCTACCAGAGTTCGTTGGTCGGAGGCATGTCAAGTTCTTTGACTTCCTCAAATTTCTGACCAATCCACTCTTTCAATCACTCTCTCCAGTGCGCTGGCAGGACCTACATCACTGTAACCAATGAAACCCATCAGTGACAAAGACTGGTTACAAAATATTTATTTTTTAGGGTTTGTTCAGCTTTTAGTTTTTGGTGCCTGGCAATGAAATAGGGTGTGCCCAACTTATCACACATATCAGAACTGAATTTACGCACCAGTTAATATTATATAATCTCATAAATTCTTTAGGATGGAGCTCTCAGCTAGTGCAAGGACATACAACAGCTTAACAATGTTTTAGTATTATATAATTGTTTTATTTTAATAAATTCTTTTGACATAGGGGTTTGGAATCAAAAATTAAAAATAAAATAACATTCGTTGTGAACAAGCCATCTAGTGTGTTATATCAAATACCTCTTTCCCCTTATTTTATTATCTTATTGTTCTGGAATGGTCTTAAGTTTGAATTTTATTTTTAAATTGAATAACCATTAATAAGAAATAAGCATTAAAAGATGAGATTGGCTGCAGCGCATGCAAATGGTCTGGAATGGATGAATTCAGCAACCACACAGGACCTGCGGAATGGAATTTCAGAGGCGAAAAATAGTTGTTGAACCATTTTCTCAAAGGTGGTGACTTGACTTAGAGCGAGAATAGAGGCGAAGTTAGCGGAGGACCTACTGATTATGCACATGCACTTCAAGAAAGATCGGCGGAAGCAGTGTTACGAGCATTGTGGACTTGGTTCCAACATTATAGAGCGACCGACAGGATTTCGTCCTACAGTTACAAAGAATTGGATAATGCAAGTATCAGAAACAAATGCAAGCCCTGAAGATAGTATGGGACCTCAACACCCCCAGGGCATCCCAAGAGTCGGGGAGGGATAGAAAGGCTAGTTAGTATAGTTGAAAGGGGTACTTTCAACGACTATTTGCGGGTATACCAAATGGAAAAAGGACTCGGACTCTAGGACCGTTGATGCAATGGAATGGGCGTTAGTGGCATATAACCACTCAATGCACACCATTACTGGGGCCTTCCCTTTAGAAATTGTTTTTTGGTCTGCGGGGACGTCATTGGTAATAGCGAGGTACAGCGATTGGTGATGATGAGATCATCAACAATAGTTTGGTACGAAGAAAGTTATAGAACAGTATCAAGGACAGAATTGAGATAGAAAAATATAAAGGAGTGGAGTGGCACAACCTCTGGGTACGGGTCCCCCCTGATGAGGGAAAGAGCTGCAGCAGTAAGAGTGATAATAATTAGAGAGCATAAAGTTGTAACTGTTGAGAGCTTAAAGTAACCGAATAAGAAACGGACGGTTCCTATTCAAAAATTGAAGCTTCGTATAACAGCAGTATCATGTGCTGTCACCTCGCACCGAAAAATATTTTTGGCAAGATTTTCCTTTTCAAACCAGCATATAAATGTAATACGAGGTATTCTAATTATATAGTATAGTTTTTTATTTTAATGTGTTCTTGTTATTTCACTATATAGGTACTGTTTTTATTTTTAATAATTCATTTTTATGTTATATATGTATTGTATTATGTTTAATTTCAGTATATTTATTTAATTTTAAGTGTTTAGACCATTTTAGTATATTTATTTAATTTTAAGTGTTTAGACCATTTCAGTATATTTATTTAATTTTAAGTGTTTAGACCATTTCAGTATATTTATTTAATTTTAAGTGTTTAGACCATTTCAGTATATTTATTTAATTTTAAGTGTTTAGACGATTTCAGTATTTTTATTTAATTGTAAGTGTTTAGACCATTTCAGTATATTTATTTAATTTTAAGTGTTTAGACCATTTCAGTGTATAAGTGTCTATTTTCTCTAGTGTTGTTTTCGATGGGCATATTAGTTTTATTTAATTCCTATTATTGTATTTTCCAATTGTATTTTTATATATCTCCTTCTTTTGCATATAAATGAATTTACGAGGAATATTCGTAAACTGGCGGGGAGGGGAGGAGGAGGGAGCTACAGTCAACTGTAATGTGTTGCGAAATCATATGCTACATACCTATTACGTGCATACGATGAGTAAACGACCAAGTGCATCTGAATAACAAAAGGCTTAATCACTAAAAAAATAAAAATAAAATAAATTGAAAAAATACTTTAACTATTCACAATATAAGCACAAACATAAATCTATTCAATTACAATACAGATAGTGATGACCTGTCTTTTTTATGCTGCCAATTCCCGAAAAGTAAATAATTATTGATTCGGAATAACTAATAAAGTTAAAAAAAAAAACTCTTTTTATGTGTGTATATAAAACATAAATTTTGAAATCATTGTATTGACCCTGCACTAATAGGGAACAACCGCAGATTCAACTGGATAAACATGTAATTTCAATATCTTTGAAACAAACATAATTTAGATAATTAATGTTTACATATGTACAAATTGAGACATGATAGTATCCTTCATTAGAAGGCATTTTGTTGCCGAGAGAGTTGAGGTGTCACCTTACCTACCACATAACTGAAAATACACAGGTTTGAATCCTGCCTGGTGAGGAGAGTTTGAACTTCAGTAAAAAAGAAAAAACGTTTATTTTCTTAATATCTTTACCAAAAGAACATATAGTCGTAGAACCTTTCAAATTAGTGAAGATAAAGCGTCAGAACTACACTTGATTTTTGATCTTTTTTCAAATAATTTAGTTATATTTAAAATATCATCGGTTATATATTTTAATGGAGTGCGGTGGCACTGTGGTGAGACACGATGATATTAACTCCAAAAACCGGGTTCGAATCCGGCTGGGCAGAAAATTGTTTTATGTAAAACACGTTTTCTGACACTGTAGTCATGAGTCATCCTTGTGAGTTCTGGAGCCCTCCAAGGGTCTACCCAGCCTCATAAATTGGATAACCTTAATTACGCAAAAATCTAGAGGTCAAATCACCCCCTTGCACAACCGTTGGCATACTAATAGTACTTCCTTACAAAGTACTGAGCCCCTGACCCTTTATCGGTTGTATCTGTACAGATTTTAATTTAAATTTTTAATATCTTTTAAAATTAATCGATTTTCATGAATTTATAACCAGTTCTGAAAAATTTGTTCAACTTTTCATAAAATAGAGTGATGAGGCATCTTTGGGAACCGGTAAGATGAAACTTACAAAGCAATTAATTTACCGTTTTAATTTAGCTTTGAGATCCCCAGTAAACCGCAGAAGAATAGTCATAATGGGGAAATATTAAGGAAGTAAACAAGGGTTCCAAAAGGAAATAGGTTACGTAATTTAAACGCTTTAGGGTGGAAAAGGTACGGCGGGAAATATTGGAGATGTGTTTTTTCAAGGAAAGAATTTGGTCTATGGTGACACCAAGGTTTTTAACAGATGGATGGAGTTGTATTACCTTGTTTAGGAATAAGGTTTAAATATGGGGAATAGTCATAAGGATATGATTAAATCATATTATGATTGCCTTAATCTTCTCTGCATTCAACTTTAGCATGTTTTCTGTTTGCTCAGTGACTAATTCGATGCAAATCTTTTTGAAGTTCCTCCATGGCAAGTGAAAGATCAGAAAGAGGGAAGGAAACGTAACTTTGAGAATCATCCGCGTACAGATGTTATTGCAAATGTTGGATAAGGAGGAAAAGGTCACTGAAGAGAATTGCAAAAAAGGGTGGGGGGATAGCAATGAATCCTGAGAGACACAACAGGTGAAGGATCGAGTCATTGGTGGAAGTTTATCTGAAACCACTACTTACTGGGAACTATCAGAAAGAAAAGATTAAAAAAAGCGCAAAGTACTGTGTGATAGAGGAAGATTTCGTACTGTGGTAAGAAGCATGTTATAGTCAATTGTGTCAAATGCTTTGGACAAATCTAGGAGGATGTGGATTGTTAGGTTTTGGTGTTCAATGGCATTTTGGAGGTCATGGATTATTTTATGATATATCGTACTAATATTAAAAATAATATAATTTTAATTTAGTTATACTAACATTGATTTATTTTCATAGTGGCGTTGTACGTTTTATATTAATGTATTGTAGAAAAAATCGCTTTTATCACCATATAATTCTGAGACATTAAAAAAAAAAAAGTATATATATTGAAAACTTCCCAATCAGCAATAAGTCACGTAAAACAGAATATCATATGATATTAATTAATTATAAGATATTTAAAAAAAATAAGTATACAAGATTTTATTGAATACTCACAAATTTGCTGCAATTGAAAAAGGTTCTATAGTGATTGCTGGTGCAGGTTATAAAATGCTCAGTGGTGCCCACGGGCACAGAGATGAGGAATCCCCCGCACGATAACATGAGACCTGTGTTGTTTGTATCCTGTGTATCCTGGTGGTTTATTTGGTGGTTTTTATATACATGGACTGACCTGAACATAATGCACATCAGGAATAAATAAAGATAAACATATGTAAAACTGGAAAGTATATATGTCAATCTAGTCAGTATTATTCGATGTTTATGATAACACCTCTACTATAGATAAATATTTAATGGCCATATCAAACGACATCACTTAGCTCAGTTAGTGGATGTTGTTAAATCCTAAGACCACCACTCTCTGGCTGCCTAGTTACTACTGATGCATTAAGCGTTTACCTAAAAAAAACCTGAAAATTTTAAAAGAATTTTTGCTAAAAACAAAGGGTTATTCGTGAAATATTTTTTTTAACTGTATAGGAAAAAAAATCAATTAATGGTTAATTAATAAGGCAGGCCTTCCTAATTGAACTCCTGGAATAATGGGATAGAGAAAAGTATTTTATTTAAGAAGCTTTAATAAACATAATCTTTTAATGGTTTTATAGTTTAACATACAAAATTCTTCAGTTTGTTTAATTTTTAGAATTTTGATCATTAGTATGTTATTGTTTTGGGAAAAAAAGTTTTAGTAATTTCATTCATAATACTCGGTAATACCGACTGTCGATAGTGTCCAAAGTGACTTTTTTTCCGATCCCTCTAAAACAGAAATAAAAGTGAATTAATAGGTGTATTACTGTGAAAAGAAAAGTAATTCGTGTTGGGTCTTACCTTTTACGAGCTTTGGTATTTTAAGGTTACCTGTTATGTTTAATGTTATATATGAGCTATCCATTCTAAAAAGGAGCTATTTTAAGTCCGGAGGTGAGGGGCCTCCTCGTTTTGTGCAAAGTGACTGTCACCCGGCTGGGTATTTTAAGATACCGAAATAAAAAAAAAGATTTGAACCTTGAGGTACTCCAGCTAAACATTCTTAAATAATTGGAGTTTTTATTTATTTAATACTACTGAAATTAAATATAATTTTTCTCTTGTTTTAGTATTTTACATAATTCAGTAATTGCGAAGAAAAACTACAATTAGGTATCGAAGTCGCTGTAAACTTTCTTAAGAGCGTTCCCTTGGCTTACGATCTAGTTAAGAATATTCTTCCTTGTTCGACCTAATGCTTTACATCACGAAGGCTCACCGATTTTTTTTTTATTCAGCTTTCGTTCTTATAATCGCTTGTAATCCAACCCACCCGATAGAGACATTAAAGAGTGCGTGACTGAATAGGTAAACGTCGATGAGTCTTCCTCGTCCTAACTTGTTGTTGTTGTTGTCTGGGGCTTAAGGGCGCAAAACCCTGAGGTCATCAACGCCCATGTTTCGGTCCTAACTATATTCGTCTTTGTTTATCGTTATTTTGACATAATTATTTCATTGAGTATCCTAGTATCCTAGGTAGAGA
>NW_027113506.1:60709-64561 GCF_000696795.3 Halyomorpha halys
GAGAGAGAGAGAGAGAGAGAGAGAGAGAGAGAGAGAGAGAGAGTTTAACAATGTTAGTTCATATAAACGTATGTAACTAATAAAACAATAGTTAAACCTGATTAAAAAAAGACTATACGAATGAAAATTCAATTTTTTTGTTTTTCACGATTTATACGCAGTAATTAAAATTTTAAATTGTCTATTTCCATATTTTAAATATCAATTAACCCCTGACCCTTCATGGGTTGTTGAGGTACAGATTTTAATTTTTATATATCAATTTTTTTTCTCACCATTATCATTTGTAAAAAAATAATGTAACAAGTCATTTATTGTATTTTTTAGATTAAGATCGTTTCTTTGATAGTTTTCTATCATCTTTTCATTCCAATTACCTTTAGTTTAAATAGCCTTTAATTTTAAATAAAAGAAATGGGCTGTATATGTCGTTGTTATTGGAACATTTATAACCTGAGGGTGGTCTTTACAAAATGTGTATTTGGGTATAATTAAATTAAAATTTTATTTATTTTATCAGTAATTGATAATCCCCTCAATATTAGTTTAATTCTACTGTAGGAAATTATATAGCCTACTATATGTTTAAGAAATAGTACCTTAACGCATATATGTTGTAGTTAATAATTAATTGTAGTACAATTTATTTGACTTTGACTTTAAGATAATTATTTATTCTGTTACTGTAGGAATAAGTCGATCCAGTCGGGATACACCCGAGACCCATCCAGCCTTTAAGATGTGGGTAGTGTTAATTGGGTAAAAATCTGGCGGTTGAACGTCGTCATGAAAAAATAACCTCCTTGTATAACCGTTGTACAAGAAATAGTACTTCCTTACTGTTAAGTTTTTAGAAAGTAAAAACTCAAGGTTATAAGAGAATTTATTATTGATTATATCGTTTCTCCATGCTATTACTGTTTGGTCGAGAGTCAGCTTGAAATAAGCATCAGGGTATGAATGTTCTATTGAATGTTTCCATTTAATTCAATGAACTGTTAAAAATTACACTAACAACAAGATCAGTAATTTCAATATTGTTTTCTGTTACTTTTCTGAAGAAAGCTATATTAATCTTTTAAGTACATTATTATAAAAAAAAACAAAAAAAAAACGGACCTTTGAGACTGTCCTTTTATTAAGGTTGTGTTGTGAAAGTCTCAGATGGTACTAAGTTTTAAAGGAGAAATGTTAATTCAATTGTAACCGTTTCTTGGTCTTATTGTAAGTGCTTGCTTTGCGGGGTTTATTTATATGTAAATGATATCCTGTGAAAAGGTCCTGTCGTATAAAAACATTTTTATTCCTAATTGTTGTGGTTTATATAAGAGTGCCTATTACTTTGTTGTAGGAAGGTTATTACCTGTACTGCCACATCTGACAGTTAAACTAAAAATTTTGCTTATTTGATTCTATTGAGGTTGTTGTTTATGAGATCAGAAATTTCATTTTTTTCCGGTTGCATGTCTTGATGATTAGATTTTGTTTACCAAAGAAAGTAGTATTTAAGTTAATTTTGATGAATTCTACTGAGCGATTTCGGATTTTTTAGGAAATCTTAAATTATGTAAATCAAGCAAGTTCGAATAAATTGAATTTTTGTTTTCCAACCTTTAACAATGTTATGAACGATTTTACGGTTGATTTTCAAAAATGATGTATTCTTTTCAAGTTGTTTAAGTTCTTTTCGGATGTCCCAACGGACTAACGGAGAGATTTTGCCTGTGGTTACTTTTAGAATTCACCCTGATCAAATAATTGCACAATTTTTGACGATATTTCAGTCGATCTGAGGGATCGATTTCAATGAGTCGATTTAGGTCTCCCGAAGTGGGGAAAACTGCTATGAATTGATTTTCACTAGAGCTTAAAGTCAATTGTCAATTGTTAATTTTAGTTGTCAATAATCAATTATCAGTTAAATCATGTAAATGACACGGTGAGCTAACCTTCCAACTCTATCGTATAGTTGGGCGTAAAGCTTGACGTCACCTTAAGCTTTCTCCCCATCTGTATCAGAAGGCGAAAACAGTAAGACGATAGTCATATCACCTCAACCACCTCACTGGAATTGAAGCTGTAGATCTAAAAAAGTATCCTGACACCGGCACTACTATATGGGGTACCATTGTTTACCCACATTTCAGATGGGAAAACCGTCGGCACTTCATGGAAGAAAAAAAAACTTTTAGAACTGCATCAAACTTTAATTTCATTGTAGCTTAATTATTATTATAATTATTATTATAAGCTTTGAAATTGTGTTAGTGTGTTCAGAATATTTAAGAACATGTTTTAAATAATATTTAATGTATTGGCATTTTATGAATGTAATAAAAAGCTATATTGTAATCGTGTAATGTGAATGAAAAACTGATATGAGTCTTACCCCGGATTATGTGTGATTTTTTACTGTTACCTAAATTTTTCGCATTTTTTTTTAGGATGCTGTAAAAAAACTTTCCGTCGGTTAGCGGAAGAGCGATAAGGCGAACGGACAGGGCGCTGGACGGCCATATTGCTACGGTGGCTGTGATGGAGAAAATGAAAATTTTGCCGGGAGGTATAATTGAGCTTTACATTAAATAGATTAACGGATAAATGCATGCGATTATTTATACTATATGTAACCTGCAGAGATTAATGTCGAATTGTACGTTAATATATATATACTTGTATTTTTATTATTTAACCCTTGCTCAATGGAGTTTTTGTCGGACTTGGCACTCTGGCTGTTGTGGAAACATGAGAGAATACACATGTTGGGATGAGTCGCACGGTGGTACAGGGAATACACGGAAGACCAAGCAGTCTTGACTTCGGACTAAACACTCAATGTTTTAGAAATAAATGTATTTTTTTCCTTGTACTCGTGTTTTGCTCAATGATCCCAATGAAACCATAAATTAAAGCCCTAAAAACCCAAAATTTTCAAAAGTCCTAAATTCCTGACTGTTCATAGATTGAAACCGTGCAATTTTTTTTTTCAGTAGTTCCTTAAGGGCGAATCTATGCACAATACTAACGTGGAATCCTAATTTAATTTTATTAAACTAAAGTATTACTTTTTATTTCAGGAATTTATTTAATTCTTAATTCTTTATGTCATCCGAATACGATTCGGGCTCATTATCAAGTTATAGAAAATCAACATTTTTACAATTACTATACAATAAAAAAATTTCACATTGTATTTTAATAAAAAAATATTTAACAATATATAAATCCACATCACTAATTTATAACCATTAAAAAATCTAAAATGTTTTGAGATTATACCAAATTTCCTTGTTATTGTTTTTATTTTATCCTTAACTGCCTATTAATTTGTGGGCATACGTCATCTTAATTGAAACAATTTTTTATATATTCCGAACTGAATATTAGTCATAATTTTTAAATCCTAATTCTTTTTATTATAAAATATGAATCTATATCAAAATCAATAAAACTAATTTCACAATAAAATAATTAATGTACTGGATAAAGAAAATTAAATTTAAGTGACAGTAAATTTTTTTTTTCCGGACCTCCTAGAGAAAAAATAAAACAAACAATTAAATATATACAATGTAAAAAGGTATATACATATGATGGCAAACTAAACATCTTTTTTTTCCGATCCCTAAAACAGAAATAACATCTTGTTTTGCCAGTATGGGATTATAAGATAGGTTGCCGGGTCCGCTAAAGGCGGTGTCATCGATGATGGTATGTGTTTGGCTGTAGCTTACTAGGAATATGGTGGGGCTATTCTGGTTGGGATAGTGAAATAAAAACAGTTCCACTCCCAGTGGCCGACAGTTAAAGGAGCAGTGACCTACAACCTGGGAAACCCAACCTCAACCCGAA
>NW_027113506.1:69165-77497 GCF_000696795.3 Halyomorpha halys
TAAGACACAACACGAATTACTTTTTCTATTTACAGTAATGCACTTACTAATTCACTTCTTATTTCTGTTTTAGAGGGTTCGGAAAAAAACCAAAAAAAGAAAAGTAATTCGTGTTGTGTCTTACCTTTGGTATTTTAAGGATACCTGTTATGTTTAATATCATATATGAGCTATCCATTCAAAGGAGCTATTTTAAGTCCGGAGTTTAGGGGCCTCCTCACAAGGGTCTGTGCTGGGACCTCTATTATTTGTAGTCTTCACGGCGCCAGTGGTCGCTATCAAACATCGGCACGCAATGGTAGCAGCCTATCCCGACGATATAGGAGTCTACGCCTCCAGCATGAGAACTGAACTGGCCCTCCACCACGCTCAAGCCGCCTCTGCCACCATCGTAGCTGCTCTTAAGAAGGATGGCATCAGAGTTAACCCAGCTAAGACGGATGCCATCGTCATATCTTTTCAGAAGGGCAAGAAGAGCAAGCTACCCCAGCGGTTTCTCGTGGATGGCGTGACTCTCGACAGGCACCTCACCCTCTTCAGTCACACCAGGGGGAGACTAAAGCTGGCCCGGCAGAAGTCGCATAGGCTCTACCATCTCCTGACGTCACAACAACTATCACTGCGCCTGAAGCTACAAATATACAAGGCCATCATTCGTCCAACTGCTCTATGGTGCACCACTCATGAGACACCTCTACAAAACAATACTGACCAAACTACTGTTTCCAGAACTCCCTCCTGAGGCGAGTGGTACGAGAAACTTCACTCCAGCGGGCCAGGAACAGAGAAATATGTGAAGAGCTCCAACTCCTATGGTATATAGGTGCGAATGTTTTTATTTTACTTTATTTTTTATTTATTTTTTTTTTATCAGATCGGCCTGGTGGACCTTGCATGGTTTATATAAATTATATTATATATATATTTTTAACAGTTGATTATGAGAGGGTATAGTCATACAAATTAGACCCCTAACTATATAAAATGTTCTTATTAAAAGAAAAAAAAAATTGATAAGAATAATGCTTCCTAATAAAAGAGGAAAGTAAAATTAATAACAAAAAATAATGATATTGGTACATTTAAACAAAATTAACAATTGTCTTCTAATAGTGAAAAGAAACCAGTTAATTTAAAAAAGGGAAGAGAGAAGAAAAGAGAGAAAAAAATAAAACAATAAATATTTTTTTTATTGTTTTATTTTTTTAAGGTCCACCAGGCCGATCTGATAAAAAAAAAAATAAAATAAAAACATTCGCACCTATATACCATATTACCTTAACAGTACCCCCTTGTGGACAGCAAGGCTTGGCTCTGAGAGATCTAAGCGCTTCACTTCTTTTTTTCCGCTTTTTTTTTTCTTTTCTTTTCTGACCTCCTAGAAAAATAAGATCAACAAATGAATATATACAAAAGAAGAAATAAATGTATATAAGTTGGCAAACTAATCATCTTGTTTTGCCAGTGTGGCATTATAAGATAGGCTGCCGGGTCCGCTGAAGGCAGTGTCATCAATGATGCCACGAGTCTGCCATGAGCTTACTAGGAATAGGGAGGGGCTATTCCGGCTGGCGTTGATGAAGTGACGACTTCAGGCTGTAGAGCCAGAATTCCCTCCCGAGACGAGAACATCTACCAGGGGAACAGTGCTCTGCCACCTCCCAGGTCTTGGTGGAAGGATGATTTCACGGAACAGTGGATTGGCACAGGCTTTCAGCCCATCAAAGAATTTGATGTGCCTTCGGCCTATGAATTCTGGAAAAGTCGGGAGTTGGAGCACTTCACATATTTCTCTGTTCATGGCCCGCTGGAGTGAAGTTCCTCGTACCACTCGCCTCAGGAGGGAGTTCTGGAAACTGTAGTTTGGTCAGTGTTGTTTTGTAGAGGTGTCTCATGAGTAGTGCACCATAGAGCAGCGTTGGGCGAATGATGGCCAATGATGTTATGAAGTCAGGAGATGGTAGAGCCTATGCGACTTCTGCTGGGCCAGCTTTAGTCTCCCCCTGGCGTGTCTGAAGAGGGTGAGGTGCCTGTCGAAAGTCACGCCATCCACGACGAACCGCTGAGGTAGCTTGCTCTTCTTGCCCTTCTGAAAAGACATGACGATGGCATCCGTCTTAGCTGGGTTAACTCTGATGCCATCCTTCTTAAGAGCAGCTACGATGGTGGCTGAGGCGGCTTGAGCGTGGTGGAGGGCCAGTTCATCTCTCATGCTGGAGGCGTAGACTCCTATATCGTCGGCATAGGCTTCACCTGTGCTGCGTCACTGTTATACAGGACCAGTGGAGGCTGAGTGAGAGTCCTCCATCAGCTAAATTAGATATTTCATTTCTATCTACTATACCTCCTCGATTAAGAATATCCCTTTATTGGTTCAGCATGAAAATTAGTCATAGCTAGTATTGCAAAGTTTAATAAAAGCTGGTTTCAAGTTAATTAAATATGATTCTCCTAATATCGATAGATCATCAATATCTTAATGCATTACTACTAAAGAAACAATAACTCAGCCAATTTTTCTATTTAATGTAGCAAGAGCCGAAGCCGCCTTTCCAATATTGAAGTTTGTAGGTCGCGTCTGGGCCATCAGGAGATCGTTAGTGACACTTGACTCTCTTAAAATTGCTGTTTTAACTGATACTAAACCTAGCCAACGGCAAAACTCCAAGAACTTAGGGGCTGACGGTATGGAAAATCCAATAATTTTGTTACTCAAAAAGGATGTTAAAATACTATTGTTAATTATTAGCCAATTCTTCGATTTAATATATAGAATACTTCTTCCAATGCTTCACTGGAATCGTATAACGCTTTACAGGAAAATGTATTTACATGCTTATGAATATATTAATGAGAGATAATATTAAAAACAATATTCCAAAGCTGTTATGAATATACCATGAAAAGAAAAACAAAATAACTGGCACCGTGCGCGCATCATACAACTTTCCTTTACAATCTAAAAAGGCAAACATTTGAAATAGAAAATTGTTTTTGTTCCCATAACAAAAATTCGTATTTTTGGGTAGTGAGTGAACACTTCCGCTGTCAGAGTCTCCCCGGCTATCTCTTTTGTCAATATAATAAAAGTTAACAAAACAGAAGATTCATATCCATCTTGAACCCATCAACGTCCTAAAACTATGCTAGATCTATTAAAAAAAAAAACAGTAAATAACTTAACCATATTGAAATACATCGGGACTGATGGCACTGTTGGCTGCAGATGGCACATCATAAATTAATAGTCTAAAAACTAACTAATTAAAACTCATCAAAAACTAATTGAAACGTTAATATAATTTAATTTTATATATGTACTGTAATAGACACTCCCGGGAAAGGTAATTAAATTCTTTACAAAACAAAATAAGAATCATCTAAATAGGACCTATTTTCGGCCTAGAAAATATGCATACCCGTTTCATCATTATTTCCTTAATCTTATATTTCCTTTATTTAATCGAAATTTATACACGTATTTAATCTAAAAATACAACAAAGAAATGTGATAAGCTTTTATCACATGAAATATTTTAATCATTTAAATGGCTAAACACAAATCATTCCCCGACATGTTGGTCCCAGAGATTGGATTTTCACGCCAAAATAAACACACACAACCTACAAAAATTGATTTATTATTTAGTTAATATTAGTAAAAGATGGAAAGTTTATTTGAACTAATTTGTTTATGATCTAATAAACTACTCACCACTAAAAGTATGACAGAAAACTGAAATTAGAAATTGCTACTAACTCCTACAAGGTTAGCCAAAGTAATGAAAAGATGAAAGTGGAGAGGGAATCGAAGTTAGATACAGTTACTTCAAAAACTTCTTATAAAAATGAATCTTATTTTAGATATTTTTTTTTATAGATACATAGACCAATGATTAATGTTTTGTTCAAGTGTTGAATTTAAGTAAAATGTAAAATTTAATTAGAACATTCGATTTGATTGTAATATAATGGAAATAATCTAATTTAGGCTAAAAACTGCGATCTTGCAATTTAGCATGATAAGAACATAACGTGTCGGATTTGGTACACAACGGAAACAAGGCAGCTGAGTAAGGAGCTTACTAAATCCGGAGCCCATGATCTAATCCATCTATGGCAGATTATTATTTATTCTGTTAGTTCAGTCATGAGCCAACACCCTATTTTCAGGAGACTTTTTCGGGCACATGCAGCCTCTATAAAGTGGGTATTAATAACGTTGGGCTTGGGTTGATCGTTGGGCGTGATCATGAACAAATCACCCCTATTTATAACAGTTAGTGTAAGAACATTACTTCGTTATAAAGAAATTAACCCCTGACTCTTCATGTTCAGTCCACGGGAGTATTATTCTTTAGTTTGTTATATTGCTGGAAGGTATATTCATAAGTTTTTTTTTTTGTTTTTTTTCCGAACCCTATAAACAGAAAAAAGTGAATGAGTAAGTGCATTACTGTATAAAAGAAAAAGCAATTCGTGTTGTGTCTTACCTTTTACTACCTTTGGTAATTTAAGGTTACCTGTTATATTTAATTTTACATATTAGCTATCCATTCAAGGAGCTATTTTGAGTCCGGAGGTGAGGGGCCTCCTCGTGTTGTATCGCATATAAGATAAAAATAAAAAAATAAAAATAATAAAGACGATAGATAATGGTTAAATAATAAGAAAAATAGTCAGAAATCGAGAAGAAGTGTGAAGGAGGGGGTTGGGGTGCATCACAAGATGGAGCTATGAGGTGATGTTAATAGGGTTTTTGGAACCTTTCCTGCCCTGCCCATCGCAGGAAGGGGGGATGGGGTGAGAGATTGGAATACTGGATTGAAGGAAGCAGGGAAACTGTCGAAGAATTTAATGTGTCTCCGTGTGATGTGTTGTTGTACAGTTTCTAACTGTAGTTCGTTATGAATGTGTGTCATGTTACGTCTTTCCAAAGATGTCCCGCGACATATCTTCTGTAGTGTGCTGTTTTGGTATTGTTGTATTGATTTCAGGGCTGTTGAGTAAAGATAGTGTAGTAGTGGTGCGCCGTGTAGGAGTGATGGTCGTAGTATTACTTTCTAGATGAGATATTTGAGTCTGAGTAACAGCCCTGGTGAGTAGATGAGGTGTTTAAGTTGGTATGATGTTGACTTGACGATTTGTATTCTGTTCTGTCTGTGTGCAGTGAAAGATAGATGTGTTTCTAGTTTAATGCCTAGGCAATTGAGATGTTTCTTGGTTTGTATTGTCTGTTCGTCGAGTTTAGGTGCTCTGTTGGGCGTTTTCTTGTATGAGAAGGTGATGGCTTCTGTTTTTTGTGGATTGATATGAATGTTTATGTCTCGTAGTTTGTTAGCGATGAGTTGGGCCGCTGTGGGGGCCTGGTCCATGGCCTTGTCTACATTCATGCTAGCCGTGTATATGGCTATATCATCAGCATAAGCAGATATTTGAGCATTGTCAAATTTAGTCCCGACTATGTGGGCAGTGTATATATTAAACAGAACTGGCGCAAGGACCGAACCCTGGGGGACACCACAAGTGACGGGCTTGGGAGATTTCAGTTTTAACCCGGACTGAGAAAGTCCGGTCACTGATGTAGGACCCAATAATGTCGACAGTTGGTCCGGGAATTGGTGAAGCCTGAGTTGTTGGATTAGTGTGGAGTAGGATACAGAATCAAATCCCTGTGTACAGTCTAGTGAGATCATGGCTGTGGCAAGGTTCCTGTTTAGGTTCTTTGCTGCATCGCTTTCCAGCTTGGACACATTGTGGTAGCAGCTCACACCACGCGAGAACCCTGTTTGTTCCGGGGGGATGACGTCGTGTGTGTCGCAGTGTTTGCGGATGTGTATGAGGACTAGCTTCTCATAAATTTTTGAGATATGATTGAGGAGACTGATGGGCCGGTAATCTACCGGATCCGCTCCTCGTTTTCTGGGATTGAGGAGTGGAACAACGATAGCATGTTTCCACTCCGTTGGGAAATATCTGAGGCGAGAGCAGGAGTTATATATGTTAAGGAGAAACATTTGGGCTTTTCTGGGGAGCTGTTTAAGTAGGACATACGATATGTTGTCCTTTCCTCTGGACTTTTTCCCCTTTGTTTTCCTCAGTGTTGCAGTGAGGTCTTTATATGTTAAGAAAATGGTGTTTTGTATGTTTTCGGTCTGGGGTTGGTGGTGGTATACAGAGACGATGCGTGCATTGTCACGTTCTAGGTAGTAGACAGATAGTCTGCCTGATCTGCGGGAGTGAGGAGCTCATCGCCTCGATGGAGTTTCACCGATTTCGATTTGGTGTTATGACTTCGGATTAGTTTCGAGAAGTTTTTAGGATCGTAGTGTGTGCGGCGTAGTTGTTCATGCCATAGGGACGTTTTCCACTGCGACATAAGGGATGTTATTTGTCTTGTGAGACTGTTTATGATCAGTCTGTAGGTCTGGTCTTTAGTCCTGTACCAGCAGTTTTTGATGTTATTGCGTTGTTTTATGAGAGTTTGCAGCGTCTCATATGGTTTGTAGTAGAATGTTAATGGCCATACTTATGTCTTGTGGTGAGTTGAGAGTTGTAATGATGGGTAAGCTGTCGTATACGTGTGTTTTGTAGAGTTTCCAGTCGGCTTGTTGAAAATTTGTAATTGATGTCTGTAGGTGGGGTTGGTGTTATATGTTTGCCTAACTGATAAAGTACTGGTAAGTGGTTATTGTCACTAAACTCTAGTATAGTACAGTTAGTGAATCTGTGTGGTTGTAGCGTGAAAAGTAGGTCAAGTGTGGATGTGTATGAGGGGTTTGATGTTTGTCTGTAGGTGTGTGTATCAGGGTGTATTATTGTGTATTTTGTTTTAGTCAGGTAGTTTCCTAGTGCATTGCCTTTTGCACAGTTCCATGAGTGGTGTTTGGCGTTTAAGTCACCTAGTATGATGTGTTGTCTGTCGTTCTCGATGTCACAGAGAAAGGTCTTGAGCATGTCCGGTTTGGCAGGGGGGCTTCGGTAAACGCAGGTGATTTTGAATGAGTGTTCTAGTATTACTTGTATTGTAATGGGTGTGTGTTTGTTGTCGTGAAGTGTGGATCCGTTAATGAGTCTGAATGGGACGTCATGACGCACCAGTAGTGTGACGACGCCGTGTATTGGGGAGTAAAGTCTGTAAGTAGTGTACCCGCGGAAGTATGTCTGTGTGTAGCTGCTAAGTCTTGTGTCCGTTAGTGCGACTACGGATGGCCTACGAGAGGCCAATAGGGTTTCTAGCTAAAATTTTCGTTTCATGAGCCCTGTTATGTTTATAATTGATTATGGAATGTCTAACCATTGATCCTTAGGAATGTGTTTTGAAGCACAAGGTTAAGTGTGCTCATCAATGTTGTGAACATGGTTTTCATGTCCTGGAACATTGACATGAGGTTGGAAACGCATGCCGGTTCCGAAGACGGTGGTTGGGTGGTTGGTGAGGGAGGGCCGTGTATAATTCTGCCCGAAGAAGAGGAGGGGTCTGATTTTTTTTGTTGAGGTTGAGGGACCTCTTGGGTGTTTGTGATAGAGGGCTTAATGGTTTCCCTCTAGGCTTTTGACCTTGTCAGCCCTTTTTTTGCATTTTTTATATGAGGATACATGATCCTCGTCACAATGAATGCAGTTTGGTGGGCTGCTTCTTGGGCATTCCTTTATGGGGTGGTTTTCCCCGCAGCGGACGCAGATTGTCATTCTGCCGCAGTAATTTTGGGTGTGGCCAAATTCCTGGCAATTGTAACATTGCTTGGGGCCAACTATGTTTCTCATTTTTTCAAATGAGTAAATCATGTGGTCTATAGGACCCACTTTTTTAATGTCTTCATGGGTTGTTGTATGTTCCGTTGTGACTATGATGTGCGTCAAATCTGTTTTTTGACCGGCGGCATTTGTTTTTTGCATTCTATGCAATTGACGGAGTCCAGGAAGGCGTTCCGAGAATGCATCAGTAATTGAATCTAAAGGGTGATTAAGGTCAAACCTTTTGATGATGAATTTTTTAAGAGGTTTGGTACCCTGTGGTGCGTAAGTATAGTAATATACGTTTACTGTGACCTATAGATAACGTAGGACTATGTCGTGTCTTGTTTGGTATTTGTTAAAATTTTGTTTTCCTTTTTTGAGGAACGGATAGTGAAATTAATAATGTTGGCCTGTTTAAAAGCATCCCGCAATTGTACCGCCGATACCGGTGGATTAATTACTATAGGTGGTGGTCTAACTGCTTTTGTAGTTGTGATAGTTGTGGTGCTTGTAGTGTGTGTGTGTGTGTGTGTGTGTGTGTGTGTGTGTGTGTGTGTGTGTTGTGTGTGTGTGTGTGTGTGTGTGTGTGTGT
>NW_027113506.1:82368-84198 GCF_000696795.3 Halyomorpha halys
AGGAGGGCAGGACCAGCCTGGAAACTGCAGGAGGACATTTTTGTACCCTATTCGGTCTCCCTCTTCCACCAGTTATTTCACTTTATTTTAATATATTAGTTTCTCTCAATATCACTTTCTCCCTAACTGAACCCCTTTTGATAAGGAACACTTAAAACGTAGACTTGGATCTAATTCCTTCATAGCTTAAAATTTGAGGAAGGTCCAGTGAAACAGTCTAAAAAACTTATAAAAAGTATTTGTGCAATAATTAAAAAAAAACTAAGATATGAAGTCCGATGAATGTAGAAATTGCAGGGGAAAATATATCTAATGTAAAATAATATTGGGTTGAAACAACTTAAATTTTCAAAAAATTTATCGTTTTAATCTTGGCAATTAATTGGTCTACTACATTCAAAATACGTTGCCCAAAGGATATGGATGAACTGAATTTGAATCTTTTTTTATCAGGGGCCTACCCTCCTAGGCCGAGGTAATAAACCGTCTTTTTAGATCTTTCCACCCCCTCTATTTCAATTTGTTTCCGTTAATTGCTTAGTAATTAGGAAACAATAGAATTTTTCCCTCTTCTCTTTTTTTAATGTTTTTCTCTTCTTTTTTCACTTCCCTTTTTATTCAACTTCACGACGGTAAAGTACTTCCTCATTTCGGACCGACCAACGGTAGGAATATAAAAGTGGAAAACGACTTAAGCCAATAAGTAAGGCTGAAGGTTATTAGATCACACTCACAAAATATGTAAACTCGAGACTGTTTTAGATAATTTTAAATTTTTTTATGTTAATGTTTTTATTGCATTTGAAGGTTATTATTAATGAATTGATGTGTTTTTTTTTGTATATGGTGAGATAAAATATTTCTGATTGTATCCAATTAGTTTATATGTATTAAAAATTGCAAAAGCCAAAATATGCTACCAGCAAAGGATGCCGACATACATTTTATTAGGAAAGATAAAAGAAGGAAGAAATCTTTGGGTACTTGCATATCAGTACATTGCATATAAGTACAATGGAATTTGCATATCCAAGAGCAGGATTTTAATAAATGTGGAAGAAATCTGTTAGTATTAAACAGTTTTACTTAATGTGCGTGAAATATTTATTATTCTATATCTTAGATTATAAAAATCAGGTTTCAATGATTCTTTTTTTGTTTTATATGGCATCCAATTAAGGTTCAAAAACAACTGTACATCTGTTGATACCATATTTAATAATTAATCTGTGAATATTTTGCAAATAGTATTTAAGTAGTATTTGTGTTTACTTTAATTGCATTTATTTTCATTTGTATTATTGTCTATGGAAGTTTTGTTTATTTTATATTTGTATTAAAATAATTAAGTAAGAGAAACAGGTACTAAACCTCTGTGAAGTTGGCCCCCATCCTTGAAAAATTTCAATTTTTTTTTAGTTTTAGTAGTATCTATAAGAGTTCTAGAGTTCTCAATTATTTATAATAATAGTTCTAATGTTTAAAACATCAATAATACTGGTCAAATGCCCGCGCGTAAAATAGGTATTTTGTGAAACTTTAACACCGTATATCTATTTTCCTGGCAACATTATTCATTTAACGGATTTATTCAATAAGGATAATTTTTAGAACTATTGGGGGGGGGGGGCAACAGAACTCTAAACAGAACTCCCAAAAAACGAGAAAAAAAATTTTCCAAAAATTTTTGATCGCGAATTTTTCACCTGAGAAATCGTAAAAATTAAAAATTCTTAGAGTTCTAGTAGTTCCTACATAAATTCAAAGTTCCAAATAAAAAAAAAAAGAATTATTTATGTTGTTTAATATAAATAAATACCAATTAAACAT
>NW_027113506.1:84275-84988 GCF_000696795.3 Halyomorpha halys
ATTAACCTGTGAGTCCACCTCCCGGAATCTGCAGCCTCCCAACGCTGCTGCCACTGGTCGATCGTTATTTTTCGCTCTTCTTCTCTTGATAAGTGCAAGCGTCGTCCATAGTTCTGTTCGTCCTGCTTCTTTCTCCAACAAGAAGTTCCACAGGTGGCATTCGGGCTATCACACACACCGCTTCGTAGGAAACAGTTCGAAAAGCGTGTGTGTGTGTGTGTGTGTGTGTGTGTGTGTGTGTGTGTGTGTTGTGTATTGTGTAATATTGGTCTCAGAGAGTCCGTCGATAATCGTATAAAGCCTTGCTCATCAGGGATCGTGATGCGACGTCTCTTACATTGCCTGGGGGGGGGGGGGGCTGGGAGATGTCTGTTTTGTTTGGTCTGTAATGTGATCGACAACCATTGCAGTTGGATTCGTCATGTTAAAATAAATTAAAAACTTAGGTTTAAATAAAAGATAAACTTAATATATGGTATTTAAAGGTTTAAAATAATAGATTTAAAAACTTTTAAAAGAAACTGTTTACTCACACGCCCTCACATAGTGAGGAGAAGCTAAAAGAACCCACGTGGCAATGACTCAGAAGTTTTCAGAAAAACCGTTGGTGACGTCAGTAGCAAGACAGTAGACTAGCAGGAACAACCTTACGCAAGGGAAGCGCAGCGGGATGGACTGCAAGAGATATATACAAGGAACTCCCGTCCCAAGAA
>NW_027113506.1:85038-86454 GCF_000696795.3 Halyomorpha halys
ATTCAAAGATCCTGATAAAAAAAAGAATTATTTATGTTGTTTAATATAAATAAATACCAATTAAACATAAAGCAAGATTTTTGTGCAACTTCGCAGCCACTTATCTTTTTTCCTGGCAACATTACGGATTTATTTAATAAGGATAATTTTTAGAACTCTTAGGGGGGGGGGGCAACAGAACTCTCGACAGAACTGCCAAAAAACGAAAAAAAAAGTTTCCCAAAATTTTTGATCGCACATTTTTGACTTATGAAGTCGTAGAAATTAAAAATTCTTGGAGTTCTAGTAGCTTCTATATGGGATTTAAAGATTCTAAAAAAAAAAAATTAAATTGTTATTTAATACAACAAAAATACCAATTAAAAATTATGCGCGACTTTTGTGCATATTTGACACCGAATATCGTTTTTTCTGAAAAGAATACGATATTATTCCATTAGGATAATTTTTAGAACTCGTAAGGGGGCAATCAGAATTCTCAACAGAACTTTCAAAAAACTAAAAATAAATTTTCACAAAATTTTTGATCGACAATTTTTGACTTAAGAAGTCGTAGAAATTAAAAATTCTCTGAGAGTTCTAGTAGCTCCTATATGGGATTTAAAGTTTCTAGTAAAAACAAAAAAATTTAAGTTATTAATTACAAAACAAATACCAATTAAAAATTACGCAGGTCATTTGTGCAACATTTGACACCGTCCAACTCTTTTCCTAACAACAATACGATGTTTTTTCATAAGGATAATTTACAGAACTCCCAAAAAACAAAACAAAAATTTGCCTCAAAAATATTTCTAAGAACTTTGAATTTTATGTAGGGGCTACTAGTACTCCAAGAATTTTAAATTTATACGATTTCGCTGGTGAAAAATTCGTGATCAAAAATTTTTGGAAAGTTTTTTTTTCGTTTATTGGGAGTTCTGTTGGCCCCCTCAAGAGTTCTAAAAATTATCCTTATTGAATAAATCCCTAATGTTGCTAGGAGAATAGATATACGGTGTTAAAGTTTCACAAAATACGTATTTTACGCGCGGGCAATTGACCGGTATTATTGAGGTTTTAAACATCAGAACTATTCCTATAAATAATCGAGAACTCTAGAAAGCTTATGGATACTACTAGAAATAAAAAAAAAATTGAAATTTTTCAAGGATGGGGGCCAACTTCACAGAGGTTGTTAACCTAAGGGTCGTTAGACAGTTGCTAACGCATCTCCTAGCAACAGGATGACGATCTTTATTTTATGTGTTGTTGGTAATTAGTTTTGATTATAGTTCTAACTAGCTCAATCTGCGTTCTCTATACATTATTTTTGACATTTTGAGTGTTTTAGTCAGCAATAAAGTCCGTAACTTCGAAGTAGTCATCTAGTATTTATTCTCTCTCTCTCTCTCTCTCTCTCTCTCTATATATATA
>NW_027113506.1:86549-120456 GCF_000696795.3 Halyomorpha halys
TATATACGCATTGAGGCAGCCAGTTCTATAAATTCCGGTGGCGCAAACGGCTCCTGGAGTTCCTGCGGCCCCGGCAGTCCCGGGGGCGGTTCCAGTGCTACCCCAGCTACCAGAGACCACTATCGCGGCTGCTCACACCAATATGTTGGCTAAAATGAAAGTGAGAGCAGTAACCTCTCAGGATATTAGAAAAGCCATCTCAGACTTGGAGCGGTTCTCAGGCGAAATCGGTGAGTTAAATCACTTTATTAAAAGTGGAGATCGCATCATGGAGAGGTTGGCAGCCAAGGTCTCAGACGAGTTGCTGGACAAGAATGACGCGATTTCCCTCAAGGCAGCACTCATATGCCGGATCAAGCGAAGTGTTTTGAACCACATTCAGGCAGACGAGGAAACAGGATGGCCAGCAGTGAAGGAAAGATTATAAAAGGCCTATGGAGGAGGCAGATGGTCCCCGGAGGAAGACATTTTCTACATGCTGCGGGAGAGGAGAAAGCACGGGCAGTCTAACGGAGAGTACGCAGCCACGCTGTTAGGGCAGTTTAATCTGACCACAGAAAAGATGAGAGAGACTCTTGCAGCGGATGTCGTGAGTTGGAAGATGAATTTCATCGACTCCATAATGAAGTTGCAACTAGCTAAGGAGACAAATAAAAGGGAAGGTTTACCACGGGACCACACTTTCGTGGAATGTGCTCAAGATATGATCGACGCGAGCGCTAGAGAGGAGGATGCAAGGGTGGATGTCGATGATGGAGGATGGAACAGAGTACCGTACCATCACACAAGGAATGCATCAACATCATGGAAGAGAAGAGAACCCAGAGATAGTGGTAAAGACGGCACGGGTAGAGAAAGGCGGCCGAACCAGGGCAGAATACGCCTTATCGTAATTGAGGAGGGAAAAAAGACAGGAAGTGCCATGGGTGTGGAAAGGTAGGACACCTGGTGGCCCATTGCCCCCGCACTAGGTGCTTTGAGTGCGGCAATGAAGGCCACATAGCACGACAGTGCCATAGTTTGTATATATACAAAAGGGCAGAGACGTGACCAGGGGAACCGAAATAAATTTCCAGCGGATACGGCAGAAAAGACGAGAGGACTTAGTGAGTCCTCTAGTGAAACCTCAGAAGCATGAGAAGCTTCAGGAACAGAGGGGGAAGGAAGAGTAGGACGGAGCAATAAACCGCCAAGCAGTAGATGGCGCCGAGTAAGTGAGGGAAGGAGATCAAGGCAAGGGAGTTGAGGTGGGTGCCATGAGAGGGGCGACCGCACATTAGAGATTTTCAACATTTCGGGCCAAATCTGCAACGTATGGGACATTTAGGTCTTAATGAGTTTATTTGTATCATAATAAGGAACATTAAGGTTTTTACGAAGGATTTTGTATTGTGAGGATTGGATAAGGGAGGAATTATTTATTTATTTTTTTCATGAAATTTGATCATTATTATGTACATAAATAGTAAAGAGTTTTTTGTAGTAAATAGGAAGTTTCAAGCTTATGGCAAGTTTGTGCAATTTGACCAGTTTCTTGTCGTTTCAGTCTAATATGGGGATTGCAAGTATGGCTGTTATCAATATGTAGTCCTAAGGAGCGAATCTGTTCTACACGCGTTAGTGAGATTTTTAAAAAAGACATTACAGGCAGAGGATTTATTTTGATTATCTAGTTATGACAACATCCTTCAATAGATGTTATGTGCGACAGCAGATTTTGTGATCCCGTAGTAGGTTCATTGTTTACTGATACATTTGTCGTCAGCGTATGTTGTTAGGACTGTGTTAGGGTGGGTTGGGATATCGGCTGTATAAACCGTATAGAAAATTGGATCTAGGTTACTACCTTCAGGAACGCGAGTGGACTCAGAAAAGTAGAAAAGAAGGTGAAATAGGCTAAGTTATCTTTGAAGGATAAAATTGTTGAAATTTTATTTGGCATGTTTTACAAACGTTTTTGGTAAATACTTTGCTATGGGGTATTTTGAAAGTGAATCTCTGTAATATGTGCATTCTACGAAGGAATGCACAAAAAAAATCCTTGCACTTTAATAAATCCAACGTATCAGAAACAACCTATTCCACACCCAATATAGAAGAAATTAAAATATTACCATATATAAAACAAGAGCAGAAGGCAATGTTAAATAGAAGGAATCGGAAAAAAGGGATACAGGAAACCATGCGAGGGACGGGCTCCAGTGAGCCATCACTAACGAGCAGTCTAAAGGGCCTGGAATCCTCTTTGCCTGGAGAGGTCAGAGTTCACTAGCGATCGTCGGATGGGATTGCTACCTTATTCGCAGTTCGCTCCGGCCAGCTTGATAATGATCTCCCTCTTTTTCCTGCTCTTACACATCACTGCAACATAAAGAGACATTGGGTTAATGTCTTCGTTTCTAGCAAATATCTTCACGGTGGATATTGCAATGTTAACATCATTGCTGAAAGGGAAAACGTTGGGAAGTGAGGATCTGCAACATTCAAGTTTATCACATGTGGAATAGATATATCATATTAAACAGAGAGTAAATAAATTAGTATACCGTTAGCTGAGTATAAAAACTAATAATATTTATTACTTCAATAAGCAAAAATTTGATAAATAAAAAACATTTTTCCTAATTCATTTTTTTTCGATTACGGGTTCTATCTTACTATAAAAAACTTTTTTAGTGACCCAATAGAGCATCAGATTATAAAAATTACAATATATTCTGAAATAAAACAACCTTTTCTCTTTAATATTTTATAGAGAATAACTTATGCATAATATAATGCAGAATAGTTACAGAACATCCTTTTATCGAAATAAACAACAATAAACAGTAAGGAATAAAAAAGATTTTATCACAACAAAATTCGTTGGGGAAACTATAGGAGGGATTTCTTTTCCTTTTTCTCTTTTCCTTTCGGTAGAAAAAAATGATTAAAAAATTAGAAGGGGACAAAATACATTTTGATGAAAGAGGTTGGAAGTGACTAATCGGATTGTGGACTGGATGGCGGTACCTGGGGTAAGAAGCTCCTCTCTGCTACCACCCTCTAAAGAGGAAATAAGTTGCTAATTCACTTTTTTTAAAACTACCGAATTTAATTCCTCCCTTCTCCTCTTTCCCTTCAAGTGCTAACTTTTTAAAATGATTTAGCTCAAGATGTGATTTTTTGGAAAAAAAAATTAGAGATAATTAGTTCAGTAATAACGGTAATTGAGCTTGAACGTTGTAATTTTATGAGTGCTCATGGAAATTTTATTCACCATTAGAATTAAACTTAATTAAAAAAATGCATATATTCCCTCTCCAACTTGCCCTTTACCACTCAATTACTATTACATTTCAATGCAGTAAAAAAAAGATAAAATAATGTCTTTGGTTTGATTCAAAATAACCCTAAAATGAGATACACTGTGTTATAAATAGCTGTGTATTATTGTTATTTACGGTGAGCATTCAAAGGCAACCTTAAGAAATATTTTCCTAACTACAAACAAAGATAGATTATGGTAGCCAAAGTACGAAATGTCTATGAATAAGTGAAGAGAGTACCTGTATGTCAAGTGATATAGTATCTTAAACACCTTTAAAAATGTTCTGACTTGATGACCATTGTTTAATCTAGCAATTATAGTACTTATCTAGGGCCATAAATATTATAGGATTATAATATTTTTAATGAGGACCAATATTGCAACGGGGGTAGATTTAGATGAAATTGAACATTACACATACATTATGACAAAGAATAATAATTATTGTTAGTTGAAATAATGTTTTTAAAAATGAACTAGGCAAAAAAATGAGACGCGTGACAAAATTGATTATTATACAAAACACTGTCCATAAATTTTTATCTAGTTTTACATAAGAAACATAACTTTAGAAGCCAAATTGAGAGTATAGTTACGCGCTGATTGAATTTTCATACCTTAAATGATTATAAACTGTTCCGTTTAAGCGAAAGATTCTAATGAAACTATAATCATGGTGATTGTAATACCAGCGCACCATGTGGCCGAGATAACAAAAAACACTCACTGACTCGCAAGCGAGCTTTGGTCAGAGGCAGTGTTTTTTTCTACACTCCTATTCAGTAAAGAAAACCATGAGTAAGTAAATACACTTCAAAGAGCCCTCTAGTAGCCGAGGAGAGGGTAGATGGAAGGACATGGAGGACAAGAAAAAGGAAGCATAAGTAAATCACCTTTTTTCAACATCTGATTCGTACCATTTTTTTTCCCGATCCCTCTAAAACAGAAATAAAATGTGAATTAATAGGTGCATTACTGTGACAAAGAAAAGTAATTCGTGTTGAGTCCTACCTTTTACTACCTTTGGTATTTTAAGGCTATATGTTATGTTTAATGTTATAGATGAGCTATTCATTCTAAAAAGGAGCTATTTTAAGTCCGGAGGTGAGGGGCCTCCTCGTGTTGTATTGCATAGAAGATAAAATAAAAACATTAATTAATAAAGACAATAGATAATGGTGAAATAATAAGAAAACAGTCAGAAATCGAAAGAGAAGTGTGGGGGAGGGGGAGTGGATGCATCAGTAGATAGAGTAATGAGGTGATGTTAATAGGGTTTTTGGAACCTTTCCTGCCCTGCCACCTCGCAGGAAGGGGGAGGGAGTGATAGACTGAAATACTGGATTGAATGAAGCAGGGAGACTGTCAAAGAATTTAATGTGTCTCCGAGTGATGTGTTGTTGTACAGTTTCTAACTGTAGTTCGTTATGAATGTGTGTCATGTTACGTCTTTCCAGAGATGTACCTCGACATATCTTCTGTAGTGTACTGTTTTGGTATTGTTGTAGTGATTTCAGGGCTGTTGGGTAAAGATAGTGTAGTAGTGTTGCGGCGTGTAGAAGTGATGGTCGTAGTATTACTTTGTTGATGAGTAATTTGAGTCTGAGTGACAGCCCTGGTGAGTAGATGAGGTGTTTAAGTTGGTATGATGTTGATTTGACGATTTGTATTCTGTTCTGTATGTGTGCAGTGAAAGATAAATGTGTTTCTAGTTTCTATGCCTAGTTAAGTGAGATGTTTCTTGGTTTGTATTGTCTGTTCGTTGAGTTTAGGTGCTCTGTTGGGAGTTTTCTTGTATGAGAAGGTGATGGCGTCTGTTTTTTGTGGATTGATATGAATGTTTATGTCTTGTAGTTTGTTAGCGATGAGTTGGGCCACTGTGGCGGCCTGGTCCATGTCTGCATACATGCTTGCCGAGTATATGGCTATGTCATCAGCATATACAAATATTTGAGTATTTTTATCAAATTTAGTCCTGACTATGTGGGCATATATTGAATAGAACTGGCGCAAGGACCGAAACCTGAGGGACGCCACAAGTGACGGGCTTGGGAGTGGAGATTTCAGTTTTGACCCAGACTGAGAAAGTCCGATCACTGGTGTAGGACCCAATAATGTCGACCAGTTGGTCCGGGAATCGGTGAAACCTGAGTTGTTGGATTAGTGTGGTGTGGGATACAGAATCAAATGCCTGTGTACAGTCTAGTGAGATCATGGCTGTGGCAAGGTTCCTATTTAAGTTGTTTGCTGCATCGCTTTGCAGCTTGGCCACATTGTGGTAGCAGCTCACACCACGAGAGAACCCGGTTTGTTCCGGGGGGATGACGTCGTGTGTGTCGCAGTGTTTGCGGATGTGTATGAGGACTAGCTTCTCATAAATTTTTGAGATATGATTGAGGAGACTGATGGTCCGGTAGTCTACCGGATCCGCTCCTCGTTTTCTGGGCTTGAGGAGTGGAGCAAAGATAGCATGTTTCCACTCCGTTGGGAAATATCTGAGGCGAGAGCAGGAGTTATATGTGTTGAGGAGAAACATTTGGGCTTTTCTGGGGAGATGTTTGAGTAGGACATACGAGATGTTGTCCTTTTCTGTGGACTTGTTTCCATTTGTTTTTCTCAGTGTTGCAGTCTGGTCTTTATAGGTTGAGAAAATGGTGTTTTGTGTGTTTTCGGTCTGGGGTTGGTAGTGGTATACAGAGATGGTGCATTGTCACATTGTGGGTAGTAGTCAGATAGAACGTCTGCCTGATCTGCGGGAGTGAGGAGCTCATCGCCTCGGTGAAGTTTCACCGATTTCGATTTGGTGTTATGACTTCGGACTAGTTTCCAGAAGTTTTTGGGATCGTTGTGTGTGCGGCGTAGTTGTTCATGGCATCGGGACGTTTTCCACTGCGACATAAGGGATGTTATTTGTCTTGTGAGACTATTTATGATCGGTCGGTAGGTCTGGTCTTTAGTCCTGTACCAGCAGTTTTTGATGTTATTGCGTTGTTTTATGAGAGTGAGTATGTGTTGGGGTGGTGTGCGTAGGTGTATTGGTGTGGGTGTGAATGTGGGAATTGATGTGTTTGCAGCGTCTCATATGGTTTTTTGTAGAATGTCAATGGCCATACTTATGTCTTGTGGTGAGTTGAGTGTTGTGATTTTGGGTATGTTGTCGTATACGTGTGTTTTGTAAAGTTTCCAATCGGCTTGTCGAAAGTTGTATTTGATGTCTGTAGGTGGGGTTGGTGTTGTGTGTTTGCCTAAGTGATAGAGAACTGGTATGTGGTCATTGTCACTAAAATCTAGTTAGTGAATCTGTGTGGTTGTTGCTTGAGAAGTAGGTCAAGTGTAGATGTGTATGAGGGGTTTGATGTTTGTCTGTAGGTGTGTGCATCGGGGTGTATTATTGTGTATTTTGTTTTAGTGAGGTAGTTTCCTAGTGCAATGCCTTTTGCGCAGCTTACTGGTTACGCAGAGTTCATCAGAACATTATGGCTGAAAAACCTGCCCACAAGGTTCCAACCAATATTGGCCGCCACAGAACTCACAGACGTGGAGAAACTGGCTGATATAGCAGACAAAATCCATGAAGTATCTGCGCCGACTGAAGCCTACACCATCACCCGACCGGCCACTTCGGGACAGACAGTGGATAAGCCATCGCGTTACTATAAGGATGATCTAAGAGAACTCCGGGAAGATATAGACAGAATACTTGGTATCTTATGATCAAGAGATCGCGGCCGAAGCCTAAGCCGTGGACGGAATGGCGCACGATCAATATCCAAATCCCATCCGAGCGGTATTTGCTACTACAATCGACACTTTCAAGAAAAGTCTTTTAAGTGCAGGAAACCTTATAAATGGGAAGCGAAGAGCCCAGAGCCAAATTTAAACTCCGACCAGTGAAAGTTGTGGCGGAAACTTTCACGCCGCAGCCACACCGCCGCCTTTTCGTCAAAGATCGAATAACGGGTCAGCCTTTCCTGATAGACACAAGAGCTTCAATTTCACTGCTACCAGTCCCTAAGGGACGGTGCAGGAACCCATCGCACTTCACGCTGGTAGCGGGTAACAATTCCTCGAAAGCCACTTATGGCGAAGCGACCAGAGATGTGTAACTAGGATTTAAGAAACCCCTTCGCTGGACCTTCATAATAGCCGACGTAGGCAAAACAATCTTAGGTGCGGATTTCCTCTACTGGCATCAACTCACAGTAGACCTGCAAAACAGGAGGTTGATCAATGCGCTTACAGGCCAGAGGACAACAGGGAATATTTCAAAAGAAGAAATCCCAGTATTCAGTAGCACCCACGGATCAGGGATATGCAAGGATCCTGAACGAATTCCTCACTATAACCAAGATCACACCGATACGTGGATCACCCAGCGGAGTCGTCAAACACTAAATAGAGACAAAAAGTCGACCAGTTGCAGCAAAATGCCGACGCCTACCCCCGGGATATACCAGGAAGTAAAGAAGAAGATCAAGAACCTAATAAAAGAAGGTATTTGTCGCCCTTCAAAGAGTCCCTGGTCAAGTCCACTACACGTGGTGAAGAAAGCAGATGGAAGCCTAAGATTATGTGCCGAATATAGAGCGCTAAATAAGCAAACAATTCCTGACCAGTACGTAGTACCAGTCCTGACCTATACCAAACCTTTGAGACTTCACGATGGAACTGCATGGGAAGAAAATATTTTCCAAGATTGACCTACGCCGCGTCTACTACCATATAGCGGTCGCAGAAAAAGACCGAGAGAAGACGGCCATTATAACACCGTTTGACCTCATAGAGTATAATCGAATGAATTTTGGCCTTAGAAACGCAGGACAAAGCTTCCAGAGTTTCGTCGACGATAAATTTCGTGACCTATTTATAAAAAATCCGGGATGATTTTCTGATTGCGTATGATAATGAGGAGCAACACGAAACTCATCTGCGGGAAGTCCTTCAGAGACTGGATAAATATGGCATCTCGCTGTCACTCCGGCCAAATGTATTTTCGGAGTAACCGAATTAGAATTTCTAGGATATCTCCTGACCCAAACAGGCATAACGCCACTGGACAATAGAGTGAAAACAATATTTGATTACCCGCTACCAAAAAACCTTCACCAGCTCCGTCGCTTTCTGGGTATGGTGAATTTCTATAGGCCCTGCCTACCGAATGCGGCTAGCATACAGCAACGCCTCAACGAGCTAACTCACGGAAAACCAAAAAAAGATTCAGCACCGATTGAATGGTATATGAGGACAACTGAAGCATTCGAAGCAACAAAGAACAATTTGGCAAAGGCTGCCCAGCTGAATCACCCCGACCCCACTGCTGAAATATCCATAGCGAGCGATGCATCGGATATAGCCATAGGCGCAGTATTGCAGCAGAAGAAGGACGATACCTGGCAACCACTCAGCTTTTTCTCCAATGTAAGTAATTTTCAGAATATTCTGTATATGGCCGTGAATTACTGGCCAAATATGAAACAGTAAAACATTTCAGACACCTATTAGAGGGCAAGAATTTTTATATAATTACAGATCACCGTCCGCTAACACACGCCTTCAATCAGAAGCCTGAATCCGTGTCGCCAATAAGGACTCGCTGGCTTACCTACATTAGCCAATTCACTACCGACGTATTTTATAAACCTGGGAATGACAACGGAGTGGCTGATGCGCTTTCAAGAATAGAAGAGATCCAAATGCCGGACGACTTCGTCGCACTCTCAGGGGCACAGGAAAAGGACGAAGAACTCCAACGCATAAAGGACCAGCAGACTGAATCTGCCGATTCGGCGTACCAACGACCGTCACAACAGATCAAGGCAGACATTTCGAATCAAATTTGTTTTACCAACTTACAACCCTGCTAGGCATCCACCGGTAAAGGACGACGGCGTACCACTCTCAATCCAATGGCTGCATAGAGCGATGGCACCGAACATTGAAGACTGGCATCACAGCTCACCTTTACAATGTCAATTGGACAAAAGTTTTGCCAACGGTATTATTGGGATTACGAGCTGGCCTTCGCGACGACACTTCGTCTAGCATAGCTGAGGCGCTGTATGGATTCCCTATACCTCTCCCAGAAGAATTCCTTGAATAGAACAAGAAGAAATTTGAACCTCACGCAGCACTTCAAGAATTAAAAGGCAATATCTCCAGACTGCGACCAACCCAGTCAAGGGAATCGCCCAGGAAGATATCCGTCCATGAGGAGTTACGGAAGTGCACGCAAGTATTCGTGAGGGAAGATCATATAAGGAGACCATTAACACCACCATGCACAGGACCACACAATGTACTGGAAAGAAAGGAAAAATATTATTTGATCTAGCTCCCAGAGTGAACGGCAAATATTTCAGTGGACCTCCTGAAACCAGCAAGGACAACACGGACGTTAGACCAAGGTCGATTTAAAAAAAAATCATCCCAGTCCACAGAGAATACAGAGAAGAGAGAAGAGGAACACTATCGGACGAGATTAGGCCGATCCGTCAAGCCAACAGTCCGCTTCTCTGAGGCACCGGTATAGGCGGTAAAACATTCCTCATCTAAGTTCCTATGACTCCGTCATTAAATATGTAATGTATAATAATGTTATTTATGAAATAAAAAGGATTGAGCAAAACGAGTCTACGGAACTATCTCAAGTAGAGTTGAAAGCGTAAAGCCTCTGTGATAACTGATAACATGAGCCCTTTAATTGCCACCGGGCTGATTCGTTAGGTTGTTTTTTAGTATGCTCACTCTAGACGATGGCCTATCTCCTCTCTCTATCTCCAGCAATCTTAGTCCGTCTGCTTCATCTCGGCAACTAAGATTGTAACCTGATCCTTAACAGTTACACTGGTCTGTCCGCTTCATCTCGGCAACCAGTGTAATTTCCCGTTTCTAACAGGCTTTTGTCCGTCCGCTTCATCTCGGGAACTAGAACTGTTACTCTACCTCAGACTCTCTCACCTAGACCTCCTCTACCTACGTAAGTGTCCAGGGCTCATCCCCTGGCACGGGCCTTCCTTTCTTGCCTATTATTGAATACGCCTTATCGTGGGCCTTCTGTAAAGTGTATTTCCATTTCAATTATTATCGTACTGTCCACAAACAATATCCAACCAACCAATTAAAAGTGAAGTAACACCTGATTCCTGTTTCATAATGAAAGCTAATAGTATTAGTTGATAGCACAAGTGTAGAAACTAGTGTGATAATAATACTAATACTTATTGTTTTCATGATAGGGGTGACTATTAGTGATATTACATGAATTAAAAAATACTAAAGTACAATTTACTATTGGACAAGTCTGTGTAATTGAATTAAGATAATTCTACAAGACTAATAGTATTAGTCTTAGAAAAAACATTCTGAACTTTGTTACAATTGTTTAAAATTATCGGTCATAAAGTAGATGATTCAATACTCGAACTATGCTACGAACTGAAATGGAAAAATGGATTATTTGAAGAAAATGATGTGCATTCCTTCTCTCTCACCTTGGCATCTTTTTCCTTATATTAATGTGTATTGATTTCACAGGACTGCAACTAAAAAGCTGCATGTGATATTATCGCTAATTTATGTATTTGAAAAGGCTTTGAACAAAAAGAAATCTCCAGCTCCCATTATATTGTAGAGTTTTTTTATTTAAGTTTTGCAAAAAAAAAATTCAGTAATTTAAGTAGCTACTATTTTGTTATTCTTAACTGATCTAGAATTTCTTTTAACTTTTTCCTATAAATTTGAACTTATTCAATCCGGGGGAAAATACTAATGGAATTACACCACGTGAAGAATTCTGTAAATGAAGTTTTTTTTTTTAGTGTGAAATACTCAATAAAAGTACATTAAAGTTCCCCAGAAATATAAGCACTATCTGACACACATATGAGCACCCTCACACGATATTCCTATCACCCAAGTGATACTCTTATCTATGTTTTTTTTTTAAATACTGCCCGAGTATCTTTCCAAAATTTGTATTTTTTTAAAAAATCTTTATCGGTCGGAAAAAATTCCAGAAAAAATTATGTTAATTTCAAAAATAGACCTCATGAACTATACCAAGAAACTTTTGAGTCACGATTCAACTCTTCGATTACAGCATTTAATTACTATGGAGCAACTAATCATTTTTCTACAAACATCCATACAATGTTATCATTGTTTCCAAGAAAACAGCAATTAAATACAGTGTTTTAAGTTTTGGATTAAGACCCTAAAATTGCTGAATATAGTTAGATTCATTGCGTAAGGTAACATCAAAGTTTTTTTGTAACGAACAGTGCTTTACTAAAAACAGTTTAAGAAAGAATATTTTGTATTAAGATACTCATATTCGGGCTAAATCTTGGATAATAAAAATACCGTATTGTAGTGAATTTATGTGAAAGTCGTCAGATATTAACTAAGCCAATTTTTTCCTTCATGATAAACAAGACTTTATATTTACAAAATATTTAATGTAATAGAATTCATAGAATATTTTTCCTGGTTTTAGTGAATTAAAACGCTAAAAAAAAAAAGAAAAAAAAGTAAACTAAATCAATGCCGTTATTTAAATAAATCCACAACATTAATGATATTAAAACAATGATTTTGTTTTATAACTGTTTAATTATTTTTTAAACCCCTTTGACAAAAAATTTATGATGTGAGAAAATGAAATTCTTTTTTTGTTTCAGCACAATTTAAATATAATATAATTAGTTAAAGTACTCCATAGAGCTAAAAAAATTAAAGATCCGTTTAATATAAACCCGGGTAATAATAAATAAGCTTTCTTTTTATGTGATGACTTTTCAGTGTAATTTATTCTATCCTTCTTTTACTTTCTTTATTCAAGGATGTAAATGTCAGTTATAAATTTTAATCGCTACTAATTCGGGACTTGGTTATCTGTCAGCTATTAAATTAAACCACAATAGTAATCTAATATCAGAGTATAGAGCATAGCCTAATATCAGAGAATGGAACATGTCCCTTTCACAACACTGCTCCTCAATATCAAATTCCATAACTCCTAATCGCTTCCGAATTTCTGTGACAGGCGAAGTCAATTTGAATTATGGTTAACATGAATTAGACTCTTCCCTATCCTATTGAAACTTTAATTAAAACTATTCAGATTAGGTAGACAATACATTTTTCAGCAATATAATACTGGGGGCCGTTTTAGTATGTGAAGAAATTTTGGTTTTTAATTTGTTTTCTAGATCGATAAGGATCGATTTTTAAATAATAAAGTATATTTTTTAATTAATATTCTACTAGTCCGCAATCAAACGGTATTTTCTTAAAACTGGTTTCTATTATTTAATTGTAAGAAAAAAGTCTCGTCCTTTGGTACGATATCCCTGAAGAACCTAAAGACGGTGGTCTTTGTTTACACAGTCGCCGAAATTGTTTCACAAAATGTTTTGCTACAAAAAGTGACAATAATAATTATGAGTAGACAATGATAATTTTTCGACATGGTATGAAGTGTGCCTTTAACTCAAGGCATTCCTTCAATTTTGAATTGCTGCTTAAATATGAAGTGCACTTCATGGAATTAATTGAATGAAATAAAACATAAGGGGACAGAAAGAGATTTCTTAATTGAAGTTGGCTGAACAAGAGAGAATGGTTAAATACTAAATTTAGTGTAACCACAGATATGATGGGTTGCCAAAATAGAACATTGCTTGTTAGATATAGTTGATAAATTTTGATTGGGGTTTAATGATGATGATGACTATTGATGATGATGATGGTGTTAGTTATATAAAAATATGTGCTTTCCTGCTTCCTGTTCCTCGTCTTCCATGTCCTTCATCTACATTCTCCTAGGCTACCGGAGAGCTCTTCGAAAGTGTCCTTACACACCCATGAAATTCTCATAAACCTACAAAAAATTAAATACAAAATATGGCATCACATCCAGAGATCCCGTATGTTTAACTACAAAATAAATTTATATGGACACTTTAATAAAATCCAATATGATTTAATAACTACATGGTTCTGAAACAAACTTCAATTGAAACTGACCTGAGACAATGCTTGTCAAACTATTAACAATGATCCGATACATGAAAGGCACATACATACCAGACACCTGAGATACAGGAACTGCTTACTGCGGCCAGTTTCTGGGACAACTGACCGCAGGAGAACCGTCCACCAGCTATAATTTGAAGACAGATACCAATTACTCCTGAAGGATTGGAAAACAAACACTTACCATCAAAAGTCGTACGTTCTCTTTTTAGCCGCCAACCCTCCATCCTGAATGTATCCCGTAACTCTAAAACTGACTACCATAGTAAAGAAATAGACTATAGGTTAGAATTGCGCATCAATTTTTCATCATCTCCATAGTGAATCTAATATTTGTTTTCCATATTTCTTTTTATTTACCCTAAATTTTCTTTCAGCTAATTATTATTCCATCAAAATTATTTGATGAAGTTCATACCATGCACCATTGTCCTGGTGTGGCCAGTTATTGGCAGGCTGAATAAGACGTTATTTAGTGGTCTCTCCTGTTCCCAATATTTCTCACAAATTAGAGAATACAAGAGCTGACCCTTGGACCATAAACCCTTGGCTTTCTGAAAAGGCTTTTGTCTTTAAGGCCAGTAAATCAGCGTTCGGCCATTCCCACAACGAATATCTTCGCCCTAAACTTCTACGTAAGAATCCCAGTAAAGTACCCTATACGCTGGAGAAACGCTAGAACTATTCAAATATAATTTCTGATCAGAATGGATATTACTTGTAGGTTAGATAATTTTCCAAATAAATGGATTTCTTAAACCAAACCATACCGAAATTTCTCTAATAAATATCCGTTAATCAAGGATTTATTTCCACTTATAACGATACACATGAAACATAATATACAAAATTCAATTTGTAAAGTTTTACTACATTTATATTGTTTTTACTTATTTGGGCATATTTATAATGAAAAAGTAGATGAAAAGTTAACATACCAAACTATTGGCATATGTAGTACCGACAATTTAAACATATTACCCATATAACATAAAATATATTGTTCGAGCGAAGCGATTTGTTCCTTAATTAGCTCATATTTATTCCTTTTTTTTACTGAGCCCTTCAAATAATCGGCATATTTAATTCTAAATAATTGGGGCAATATTGACTTCATAAATTTTCCATTTATTTTTCATTCACAAAAGCTAACATTGCATGAGTTAAGATTAAAATTGACGCACACTGTGGTTAATGAAATATAGAAATAAAATCACGTTTTTTAACGCAATAGCAAAACAATTTCCGGTGTCTTAGCCTAGTTCTTGAAGTAATAAACATCACTCCTACCGGTTGTATTTGTCATTATTTTTAAATTTATTAACATTTAATTTATTAAATGATATAAACTTCAAAAATTAATGCTCATATTTTAGAGCCGTTGAGTCATAAGAGCATCAATATAAAAAAGAAGATCAATATTTTTAGAAATAAAAATGATAAAATATTGCTTATCATTACACCTACCAATTTCACCCAATTATACACCTACTAATTATTCCCAGTACTTTTATATTTAAGGTTCATAGGATAAAAGAGCATATTGAGATATTTTTTATAATTCTTCAAGGAGTAGTGGAAATAAAATCATGCCATTACAGTCGGAACTTTCGTATGATTTTTACATCAGGAACTCAGTTTCACTTAACACTTATGAAACAAAGAGACAAAAAAATTTGTACGACTAAATACTCATCGACAGCAATAGGCAAAAGGGGTTTAATTACACTGAGGGGTGGGGTGTTCCTTTGATAGAGAAGCACGCCATTGGCTGATTAGAACCAATCAAGAGCCACCAAAGGGACTGTAGAGCCAATAGCCTTTGTCCACCCGCTAACAAATGTTTACAGATCAGCTTGCCCGATATGGAGGCCACTTTGAAATCCACAATTACCTTTGTCAGCACCCTCCCTTCGCAAATGAATCGTGGTTATCAACTGAAAAGAGATCTTGGTTTCGGTTGTACATTTTAGTAGCTGATTTGACCAACTGTGTAGTTCGGAATCGGTCTTGCACATGTACATGGAGTGAAACGTTTTTGGTGTGTTTTCTAAATGTAATCAACAACTATATTAATCGATCCTCTTAAATTAAGACAGGCTAAGGTCTTATGACGTATAACATTAAATGTTTTGTAATTGGGCAAAAAATAACAAGTTCCTAGCATGCATTTACTTGGTTTTCAACATTTTTTCACACGCTAAGTTGCTAATTTAGGTGTAAGTAAGGTGATATTGTAAGGGAGCTTAGCGTGTTTAAGGTCTATTATAGTTCCAGTAGGAGGCTGGAGACATTGTTCCTATAGCTCTAAAACACGCATGCACAACATACTTTATTCAATTTTTATTCAAATGGCTCATCTTCTGTTTTTATTGGCCGACAATACCTGATCCTTCTATGTCCCCGGATGAGGATATACCTGATAATTGGTCGTTATGCCGCATTTGTGGGCAATCTTGCACTGGATCTTGTGAGAAGTCACGGTAGCCTGTTCAGAAGAAAAATAAGAGAGTATTGCAAAGCTGAATATTTCATGAAAGAGGATTGAGCGGTAAGATCCATTAAAATGCTTCCTTGCTCAGGCAGTTATTATACTTAATGTCAATAACGCGAATATAACGTCTCAACCAGTGCTATGATTGATAGCCTCTAAAACTAGATTTGATAATACTCTTTTTGACACAGGAAGTTTTACGTTAAACCAATATAGCTGATATTAGACTGATCTAAGTGACATATTTCTAATCATCAGTCAACCTTGTAAGAACACAACAGAATAACATTCACCAAATTTAACTAGAATAAATAAAATTAAAAGGAACCAGTAACGTTCTTCATAGCTCCTGTTGAAAAAAACTGTATGAGTTTTGGGCAATCTATACATAGTTGGATTGTTGTAGCATTGGAGGAAACAATGAATGTAAAAAAAAAAACACTCAACAAAAAAAAAAGGATGGTTAACCGAACATTGTTGTAAAAAATAAATGCATTCTAAATAACTTTTGTATCTTAATAACTCCAAGATTTTTTTTTTTATAATGCAGGATCAACATTTACAAAAATATTTTATATTATATTACTAGCTAATAAGCAATTGCTACCATTACCCACTCATTTATAGTATTATATATATATGGACATGCTGGCCAGCCACCGATCTAGAGAGACGTTTTATACGAACACCTGGCGAAAAGTACATGGTTTTCACCATTTCTTCCACCACACACCAGGACGAGAGAAGCGGCAATAGGACGAGGAAGTAACCACGGCAGTGAGACTTCCAGCCCTTTCACCAGATAAGCAACTAATTTCTTAATATATGAGACCCCATGATTTGCTCTTATGTCATATAATCAAATAAATATTTAAACGAACATTAATAACACGATCTGCTCCTCCAGGGAATTCATATTTGAATTTAATGGAAATATATGCATGTTTATTGATCAACAGGTCTCACAATTTCAACACCACACCTTCTACACTAATTTAAATTTAAACAATATTTTCAACATACATATGGGATACCTGAAGTAAGACACAGACAGGTCCCGGTGTAAATATTTTGTTCGGCATTAAGCTTTATGTATCGATTTTAGTCCATACGACATAAATAAAAGTTAAAATAACTGAATATTTATACTAAAAGAAATAAAATTATTTTAGAGTGTAAAGCCATTAATATTCAAAATAAAGTTTAATGAGGAAAAGGTCAGATTAAAATTTCAATATCAGTATTGATTTCTACTGAAAATTCAAACATATTATTCTGATTTGGCAATTGTAAAAATAAATATAATTTTAACATTAAACAAACCTATTTAATGAGGTAGAAAATAAATGAGACATGAAGATTTTGAGATCATATAAATTACAGATTTGGTACGAAACATAGCAGTGCTTCTAATGAGTATTATATTTTCAATTCATTGTCATGTTATAAAACGTATAATTTGTTTGATATATTTATCTTTTCGTGAACCGCAAATAACTATATTACATATAAGTTAATAATTTATTTAGTTTGAAGAACGTTGATAAAGTCCCTTACAAGCCAGTTAGCAATGCAATGCATGTACCTAAGTTTCAAGCGTTGACCTAAGAGCAATAATAATCAGAGTTTATCTGACTCCAGAACCCTCTCCATTCATTCCCATTAGTAGCAGAAAGCAGCGCAAAGTATGGTAAGTTATCTAATGTTTTGATGGAGTTTTGCGGAGAACGACGACTACAGCCATCTATATTAATTAACATATATCAATATTTCTGTATCATATTGTTTTACGTCCGTTTGTGAAGGGAGGAAACACTATTTTATTGTTTTGGTCTATCAAGGATCCCTAAGGGCCTTAGAGGTTTGGGTTTATTCTCCAGCCCCCATTTAATCCTCTTATCTGGAGTTACGGTTATACGATTTTCTCCCTCTCTCCGATATTAATAAAAAAGGAACTTAAATTCTTTAATTTACCTTTCCTCATATAATCCTCGGAATCTCCTTGAATACTGGCCCTTTGTCCCCTGAATTCAAAAAAGCTTTATCCATGTTTATTAATAAAAAATTTCATCAAGGGATGCCATAACAAGAAATTTATTTACCAATGCTTCGTATAGTATTCAGTGGAATATGTCTATAGAGGTGGTTAAAGTAGCGTCAGAAAATGGCTACACTAGGTTGTGTTTTACATGCTGAACAATTTTTTGATAGTCTAAGTTGAGTACTTTTTCTTTCCTCCCGCTAAAATTCATGTAAAATGCTGTGAAAAACAATATTGCGGAGAATGAACCATGATGATTTGATATCAAAAGTTGACCGTAAGATACCAATTAGTTGACCGTATGGTGCTTATATGTTAATGGTCCGGGTGACTGTCAAAAAAGTTAACCAATAGCATAAAAAAACTTTTATTAGTAATCGACATTTTGCCTCACTTTGCATGGCTTCCTCTGGGCTAAATGAAAACAGTTTTATCTTATGTTACAGTGTTTGAATATTGTTTTCACTTATACCAGACGAAGCCTCGCAAAACGGGGCGGAACGTCAGTTACTAATAAATTGTTTTGTATAATATTTCGTAACTTTTTTGACCGTCACCCAGATCATTTTTATGTTTTAAATCATATCGATTTTAATATCACACATTGTAAACTATTTAACGATATATCAAAGGTGATATAAGACCGTCGCTTCCTGGGGGTCTTAGCGGGATGGGCTCGGCGGAGAAGCATTGCCTTTTTTTGTGTTATGATCTCCTATTGTGAAATTGTGACATGTCGTACATCGACCAACCTACTCGCTGTAATTGTCTGTTTGAAAAGTCAGATAATTAAGGTTACCATGGAGGGAGGAGTGGAGGGCTTCATGCCGTTTTTCAATTTAAATATAGCTCGAACTTAAATTTTCCTTACACACTTATTTGTGATTTGACTGTTGTATGATGTTATGTCTATCCCAATTTTCACATCACTTTTGCCGAGTAAAAATATTTGATAAAGGTGTTAGCAGTACAACTAAAAAAAATATTACTTTTATTTTTATTTAGATGAATTTAAATGGTATTAGTGTAGTTCAGAACATATTTCTTTAATGGTATTTTCCAAAGAATATCTCTGAGTGTCCCTAGTTGTCAAAAAGTAACCTATAATTAATACAAAATAATACGTGCAATTCAAAATAAGTACAAAATCTAATGTGGCGCGTACATCAGATAAACTTCACTTACTGTAAAAATGCGTGTTTTAGTGTTTCTTAAATTGAAATCATCGAATATATAATTTCTTCTTGCCAGGAATACAATAGTTTAAAATGAATGCAATCAGAAAAGATAGGATATCAGTTTTTTGGATTCGTGCTTCTCTTTCTATTGTTTTCTTTTTCCGTCGTTATTTATTGATCGAATTTTTTTTTTCAGTTTTAGGTGAGTTAGAGGTCTCGCCACATGTTAAAGCCCAAAGAAGATAAATATTTCATTTATTTTTTTTTAATCACCTTTCCAGTTGACTTTTTAACCATATATTTATTTTTCTCTTTTTGTAATTAAAATAGCTTTTGACAGTTAGTAAATTAAAACCCTTGATTATGGTTGTATTTATACGTGTAAGAATGTAGCGGGTTTATAAAGACCTATTTCCAAGGACAGTATAGACTGAGTAACGATTAAACACCAAAACAAGCTGATGAGGATTTCTAGGCAGTTTACTCCATGTTTTATGGTATTACATATGTGTTTATTTGTAAACATTCACCCACCAAGAGGAGACTCAATTCCCTGTCGGCCCTCCACTGTTGTTGGAATTGACTGAAAATATGAGGCACCAGATTTGTGTTGGTTCCTGGTGCTTTCATTCACCAAGCAGGGATTCATCCACCCACCAGCTCACCGCCACTGTTTAGCTTCCGACTTTTTGAGGTTGAGTAATTCGAGCTGCCGTCACTCACCAAATTGTCACCAGCCTTTTACCGTTTGGACGACGATGGCCATCTTAGAAGAAATTCTGAGGTTTTTCTATATGTTTGTTTTTCGTAGCCTCCTGTGGAAAAATAGTGGCAAGTAGAATATACATATATAACAAAAAAGATTAATATTATTCTTACCCGAAGGTATTTTAAGGTGAATTAGTGGGTGTCCACTGTTTGCGGAGTCGCAGGCGCTCATTGCACTTCAGTTATATGGTAAGCGGGGAGGGTCCGGTTTGTTGGTGGTGGTTGTAGTAGGTTTAGACTGCAGAGCCCAAACCTCTTCCCTCGGTGAGAAAATCTACCAGGGGGGGCAGTTATTTGCCACCTCTCAGGTGGTTATGGAGGAGCAAGTCCTATATATACTATAGATACCTGTGTTCCTGGCCCTCAGTAGAGGGCATCACCACTGTCACCATCTGATCCATTCTTGAACACATTTCCCCGACGAGGGATGTGAGGACCGAGGTTTCCTGTGTCAAAGTCGGCTTTGTAAGTGTAGGTAGCTGAGTCAGAGGTTGATTCGGGAGCTGAGCTGATGATATTCGATGACTAGGGTAGCTAAGATTGGGTCTCAGCTTGGGGAGGTGCATTCACTAGCCTTTTTGCCCTTGCAGCAATTAGTAAATATACTGAATATTTACGCGTGCCGTACTGTTTTTGAAGGAAGCTGCATTTTCCTGATGACTGAGGAGGAACTACTTCTTCAGACAATTTTGGTATTGATGTTCTCAACCACACCAGGGGCATTCGACAATCCGACTGCAATATTTTATAGTGTGTCCAAATTCCAGACAGTTGCGGCACTGCACTGATCCGCCGTCTTACTTGAATTTTGAAATGCGAAAGCGAACATAATCAATAGTCCTCAGAACCTGGATCTTTTCGATCCGAACAAGCACCTATGTTATTAGTTGGATCTTCTCAGTGGGGTAGACCTGGTTTTGCCCATCCCGCTTCGGCAATCTCCTGAACATGATGAATCCGGGTAACTTTAATTTAAAGCCGGGGACTACAGATTCGATGGGGTGGTCAAGGTCAAACCCTCGAAGAACATATTTCTTCGTCCGTTTGGTGCCCTTCAACGTGTAAGTATGGAATTGACTTAGTTGTGCAGCTTAAAGTGTTTAACGGCCTCTTCATGGTTAGTTTCCCTTTGTAGATAGAGGCGCGTTTCATTGGCAGAATTGTTGGTGTTGAAGTTAAGTGTCACGTTCTCAGTAGTCTCTCGCACCGAGGTCTGTGAAACCGGGGGTGATATAATAATCGGTGGGGGGTGCCTGGATTTTGGCTAATGCGAGCTATACTTGAACTCCTTCCTCTTCTCTTCTCGGAGTGCGTCGTAGATGGTGAGGTTCGCAAACTCAGGAGCCAGTGCCTGGTCAACTGTTGCCTGGGGGTGGAAGCATCTCTTCCAACTAGCGATTTGCCAGAATTGATCATTATCTTGCCTGCTACTCCTCGTTAGATTAGTGGACTCGGAGAGCTCACAGTATCTTGAGTACTTACTACTTCTACAGCTGGATAGGACATACAACACTAGTTCCTTCCTTGGCTAAACTAATACAACATTCTCGATAGGCTCCACTAATACCATCCATAGACGTGACTGATTTAGTTTTGGTTGGTGCTCGAAGTGGTGGGGGGAGCCACTTTTCACTGTAACACGGATCACTGAAGGCTCACAACTAATGTTACCAATAAAAGTTCAGTGCCAGTGTTCCTTGAGTTACGGTCGCTTAGTGATCCGATCTGGTGACGACATTGACTGTATTTCCAAGGACAAACGGCTTTTTTTGAAGTGCATATCTATTGTTCTAGGCTCTTCTCACCTCAGGAAAGCGTGGATTCACGCGAATAACATTTATTATTAATTATGGGCGAACAAACAGTGAAATAGTGCCGCACTATTGGCAGTGCGTAGACTCTTAACCAGTGGTTCCGCTGTGCTTATCTAAGCCAGTTGTAATTAAAAATTTATTCCTAGACATTAATTAATTAGTACGCGATGGCCAAAGGGCTGGAATTAGCCAGAGATCACCCGATAGATACAGATCTTGAATCTGACATCAAAATGAACGCTGTGGGATTCGCGTTAGTAAGTAAAAAATCGAAGGCGTCTCCTCCTCTAACGCGAGCGAAGGCGGGAGCGCAATGCTTGAGGGAACGGTCAAACCCTAAGGACCTGCCGTGAGCGAAGAAAACTAAGAAAAAACAGAAAAAATGTTTTAAGCCCCAATAAATATGTGTTGCGTAATCAACCAACTGAACCGAGACTTCTAATTCTCAAACAACATAGACTTCTAAAAAGAAATCATGGGATTCCTGTCTACCATCTTAAAAGTGCAGTTGGCCAGGGAGACAGGAAACGAGAGGGCTTGCCCAGGGAGCGCCGTTTTATGGAATGTGCCCAAGAAATGATGGACGCCAGTGCAAGGGAGGAAGAAGCTAGGGCGGGAGTTGAAGAGGCCGGCTGGACAAGGGTAGTGTATAGACGACCGAAAGCTGCGCCAAGCTCATGGAGAAGGAGAGAGTTCCGAGAGAGCGGAAGGGAAAGAAGTGGGACCGGAGAAAGGCGACCGAACCAGGGTGGCAAGCCGAAAGGTAGCGGAAGGAGAGAGGACCGGATATGCTATGGTTGTGGCAGGACTGGACACCTGGTGGCGCAGTGCCCTCGTACAAAATGCTATGAGTGCGGAAATGGAGGGCATATGGCGAGGCATTGTCCATATATATTCAGGTGGAGGAATAAGAACCAAGACGAACCAATGGAGGTGAACGCGCAGAGAATGGGGAGCAGAAGAATCGTAAGGAGAGCGTACGAGTCAGAAAAAGAGTCGGCCGAAACATCGGAAACGGAGCTGGAAGGAGGTGAGAAAAAGTTCAAAAAGGTGAGAAGAGGAGAGAGGAGGGCGGAGGATGAAGGAAGAAAACAAAAAGAAATCTGAGGTGCGTACCAGTGGAGAGGCGGCCGCGTGTTGGTGAGTTGCAGTGTCGAGGGAAAGCGTGGCGGTCTGCCTATCATCTTCATGGGAGGAGTGAGATGCCTTATCGACATCGGGAGTTCGAACACCATCGTGTGCAGAGGAGCGTTAGACAGGCTGAGAGAAGGAGAGGAGACACCCCAGGTGAAGGTATGTAATTGTTGATTAGTCACCCTGGGTGGGCCCTGTAGCGTCGAATGGGAGGCAAGTATGAGGTTGAGTTGGGTTAACCCCCGGTGGGGGTTACGGTACACGTGATTAAAGAAATGCCTCGAAAATATAAGGCAATTATAGGATGTGATCTGTTGGGTAAAGCGGGCGCAAGGGTTAAAAATACGGCAGGACATCAAAATAGGAGGTTACACATTTACGTGTCAGGGACTGGGAAAGGATGGCGACGTACGGGTGGGGGCAATTAGTAGGGAAGGAAATTGTAGGCAGGGCATCATGCAGGAGTTTGAGGATATCTTCTTTAAAGAAGGGGAGGTGTTATCAGCAACGGGGGAGATGGAGCATGAAATTGAGTTAAAGCGGGAGAAAGTAACCTATGTAAAGGAACGTCGATATCCACAGGCACTACGTGGGGATATACGGGAGGAGATTGAGAACTTAAGGGAACAAGGCATTATTGTGAATAGCACTTCGCCCTATAATAGCCCCTTATGGGCTGTAAAAAAGAAATTAGTCGCGGGGGAGCCAAAGGAGAAGTACCGAGTAGTCATCGACTACCGAAAATTGAACGAGAATACGGTGGATGATATACTGGATAGGTTGGGTGGATCGACGATACTTAGCACTCTGGATCTCAAGCCTGGGTAGCATCAAATAAGGATATATTTCTATACAGAAAGAAGGAGTTTACGTGAATGCCGTTTGGACTGAAGAACGCCTCCATCTTGTGGGCGCATCACCCCCATCCTAACCATCATCTTTCAGAGACTTATGGACGAATTTCTTAGGGGTATAGATGAGTCCATGTGTCAAGTGTACATGGATTATTTATTAGTTTTTAGTAAGTCAAAGCGGGAGCATAAAGCATATTTGGAGACAGTATTCAGTGGGTAGGAAAACTGAAGGAGTCATCTGCGCACATTACTCGCTGGAAGGAGCTGCTAGGGCAATTCAATATGGAGATAGCCTATTAGCCAGGGAAGGAGAATGTGGTCGCGCATTGGTTGTCTCGGGCAATAACCATAAATGCGGTAGAGGAGAAACAAGGAGAACCATCGGGGGGGGGGGGGTCAGACAATTCCTAAGAGAATAGACTCCAGGGGAAGGGGAGACTTCGAACACGCAGCCGCGGGAGGAAGGAACTCCGTCGTTGGGGGATGATAGCTCTACGGGAGATAAACCGTCCGAGATGGAGGAAATGGACGAGATTATAAACGACAAAAAAGTGCAGATAGTCTGGAAAACAAGGACTTCCGGCCTTATGAAGGTTGAATACTCCAAGTATGGGCAAACCTCTATCAACACCATATGGTCACAATCAGGGGCGAGAGAGGATCAGATATTTCGGGCGCTAATGGATGCATCGAAGGCGGGAAGAACTTACTATCTCTTCGTAAGGAATGAGGTATATGGGAGAAGATCAAACGGCTGTGGAGGCTGGAACAAGTGGGGATCGATAGGACGTTTATCCGATGCACGATGATGGTGGAGACTGTGCGAGACGGAGAACGGCAAAAGGAGGTTACTCTAGCTCACCATCAAGGAAAAACCAATCATCGCGGTGTGAGCGAGACGTTACAGGCTCTCAAACGTCGCTATTTTGGGGGGGGGGGTGAAGAAGACGGTCCAGGAAGTTATAGGAGGTTGCGATGTATGCCTCAGTACAAAGTACGACCGCCACCCGCCTAAGGCCGTGCAAGAGGAAACCACTTAGTGACATCCAGATCCAGATTGACTCCTTTACATGGAAAGGGTTTAAGTGGATAACCGTCATCGACCTCTTTAGCAAAGTGGCCATGGCCCATCTTTCTCGAGATAGGACAGCGGAGGCAGTAATAGTCGCGCTGAGAACATGGTTCCAATTTTATGGGGTCCTAAGGCGGATTTTCTCCGACGTAGGTCGGGAATTCGATAATCCCACAATCAGGGGAGGGATGAAGACTTTAGAGGTGGAGTGGCATATTAACACCCCAGGTCATCCTAAAAGTAGAGGGGGTATAGAACGACTGCATAGCACTCTGAGTGACCATTTGCGGGTAAATCATGCGGACAAAGAGCTGGAGCCGGATGAGGGAATGGTAAGGGCGATAGCCGCGTTTTCACCTTTCGGTTTTCACCTTTCGAAGTCCTCTCTGGCCTACAAGGGAGACGTAGGAACTTTATGGACACGGTGGAGGTAGATGGGGATATTTTGAATCACGGGATGGTCATGCGGAAGTTGTGGGTGAAAGCGAGAGGGCGAATAGAGAGGTAGAAACGCCGGCGAGTGTAACGACAGAATTTAAACCTTCTGATGTTATGGGAGACATTCGAATTGGGACAGTCGTGTGCCGCCGTTTAGGGTCCAATAGGAGCAAGGAATCTCGGCGCTCAGAGGGGCCATTCCGGGTGATAACCATTAGGGATGGTTAGGGATGGTTAGGGGAATACAGGAAATAAATACAGGATACGAGAAAGAGGCGGACGGTTCACGTAGAACAATTAAGGTTTCCAGCGATAACAACTCCGGAGTCACTTGGAGTGTCTCCTCCCTAAGCTCAGGTATACAGATTTGGTTTTTTTGTTTTTTTTTTTGTTTTGTAGTATCAGAGTGTAAATAAGAAAAAGTGTGAGTGCAAGCCAAGTGGAAATTGCCTTAATATGTAGATACAAAATTGTGTAAATAGCAAAATGTTAGATTAAGTTTGTCAAAGTGTGTGTATCTAGTTTTTTTTATTTTATTTTGTAACTTATAGAATGGTATTTTATTTTTGTTATTTTTACTATTTGTTGTAGTTTACGAGGAATTGTTCGTAAACTGGCAGGGGGGAGTTATAAACAGAGCATAGGTATTATGAGTATTAATACCTAAACTCCCCATTTAAACAAGCCAGAATATATGTATAGAGGATTATACAGGATTATAATAGGTCTCGTTAAAGATGGATCTATGGTAACTCCTGTAATATAATATCATATTTTAAGATGAGAAAAATTTATAATTTTGAAAAAATAAATACTAAATTAAAATTAAAGTATTTGTTTCAGAGATTTTGTTGATATAAAAACTTCATATCTAGAATATGCTGTTTAGTAAATATTCTTGAATAGATTTTTTTTATTGCGAACTTTGCTATAAGTAAAGAAGAGTCCGCTTCCTCCAAGAGTCCAAAGGTTCTGGGTCTCTTCAGTGTAAGTGCACGAGCGGAAAATCAAATCGGACTTTCCTCTCAGTCTCTAACAGATATAGGCCTCGGTAAAGCCTCTATTGAATGTGGCCTATGTCACTCCGTGGGTTTCCTTTTTTCCAGTTAAAGAAAGGAACCGCTTTAGTCACTCTATAGTAGATAATAAGTGTTCTGAATACTTAATAGTAAAATAATATTATTAAAATTTTATAAAAATTAGGCTTTGACTTTTTAACTACTGATTTTTTAAACTATTGAAAACATAGTGAAAAAATTCATTTACAATAAATTACTTATAATGAAACATATCTGTTATAAAATATTTTGTCATCAGTTATGATAAATATACGAGTTGGACATTAATTAAAAATTACTTGATGACAAGAGGTGTTATGTATAACACATTTTTCCCCTTGCTCCCACCATTTTCGTTGCGTCTTAAATTATTAGTTCTTAAGGTCTTGGGCACAATTTCAACCCTGATCATGAAATAGTGTATGATGTACAACTGTATGTAGAATGTACAACTCCAACAATATCTCCTTTTGCTAGGTTTTATAAATTTATAAATAGAAATTGTTATTTGTTATGTCTGTTACACTTGTATGTAAGGCGTTATATAATGTTTATTTTGTCCATCAAAACATCAGACCAATGGACCCAATACCAGTTATTTTCATGCCAAATGTTTATAGTCACAAGGTCTTCTGTAGCCGATGGTTTGAAGGACATAGAGTACGTCTAGGAGACTAGCTAAGATACCTCTAGAGTTTAAAATTTTGAATCACTTTTTTTTCGATTTTTATTTATCCTGAAGTTTATCAGAACACAGCAAATGCCATTTATATTGTTTAATTTTCATCATTTAAAAAAAATGATGATTATAAGGTAAGTTACGGGAGATACATAGTTTCAGAGTTATTAAAAAAACTAAAAATTCAATAAATTTTTAAACGATAGTTAATTATCCCTTTAATAATTTATAATTTTTTCTATCAAACTTGAAAATTGGTTGAATCGCCTGCTTGAAAATGGTGACATACCTACAAATGAGCATGCTATGAAATACTCCAAACAAAATACTTTCCTTTTGGCACTGTAATTGTCGAATAGGGTTTAACTTTAGGTGGTAAAATACCAATGCTTGAGAACGCAGATGAATTGGTATTATTGGATGCGGAAGAGAAACCTATAAAAGTAAATGCAACTACGTTGATAAAATCTAATAAGGTATTAGGTCTCAAAATAATTAAGGACAAAACAAAATATATTGTTAGAGCAGAAAAAGTGTCACATTCGGTGATCTAGATATAGGAGGAAATACATTTGAACTGGTATTCAGGTTTAAGCATTAGAATTTAAGTATTGCAATAGGATTTGTTGTAACTAGTAAAACGATATTGATGAGAAAATTAAAGCGAGTTAAAAGGTGGGAAAGGTTTGTTGTTTTTTCAATTTCGAAATTTCTAACTTCACGCATACTGTCCGGAAAATTAACTACTATTTACAAAACTATTATCCTTCCTACTGTTCTTTACGTATGCGAAATATGACCTCGCATGCTAATGGCTCACTCTTCGAACAATTTGACTACCGTCTTACCTACTGTCTTGTTGGGACTTCGGTGTTCAATTAATGAAGCATCCATTGCAGAGCTTGTATATGGTACCCAACTCCAAATTCCTGGTGTTTTCTTTGCGGAACCCAATTCCGATCCAAAATCCTATAGCAGGCTCGAACACGATCTACTCCTACAAAGACGTGTGAACTGCTGGGCAGTTTCTTGTAGACAAATTTTTCGGCAAGTAGGATTTTGGATCGGAATTGGGTTCCGCAAAGAAAACATCAGAAATTTGGAGTTTGGTACCATATACAACTCCGAATTCCTGGTGTTTTCTTTTCGGAACCCAATTCCGATCCAAAATCCTACTTACCAACATTAATTAGCCAATCATGCTCAGCATTCAATAACCTCCAATGTGTGCAACCACTACTCAAACAGCTGCCGAAAAATTTGTCCACAAGAAACTGCCCAGCAGTTCACACGTCTTTGTAGGAGTAGATCGTGTTCGAGCCTGCTATGTAGGCTATGGAGACTTAATCGGGATGCCAGGATAATTGCTGAAGGCAATTATCCAAAAATAAGTTAATTAATTAATTATATATTGAGTCCTAAAAAACTATTATTATGATTGGATTCTTTTCCAAAGGCTATTTATGTGTTTACCAGTTTACCAATTAAATACCTTTATATTTATAAAATATTGTTACCATTAATTATATATTATACTAAAGGGTGGTATATTAGGTTATATAATAGTATATAAACTACATAAAGAAACTAAGTATTTATTTAAAATTTCTTATTATGATTAAATGAATCAAATTATTCAGATAAAGGTTGCCATAAAATATAGATTATTACATTATTACGTATTGGTTAACTTATACATATAGCTGCTGATGCAGTGGGATGTAGTGCCGTAGGTGTCATTCATAAATGATCTCCAGGTCTCGTGGCCCTTCTCACGACTTCGTCTGGATCTTCCAGATTTCCTCTGTATTTTTCTCCCACTTCCCTTTTGTGGCGTTACCTTATTTTTGAATCTCCTCTCTCATTGGGCGTCCCCCTCCTCAGGGCCGAGAATGTGTAAAAAAGTTTGACATGTCCAGGAAGAGCCTGCACCTGGTTAATTTGATTCTGGTCCTTCATCACAACCTGTCATTTTGTGTTTTGACACTTAAAAGTTAGCCAATCTAATTTTCTCGGGGGCCTCTGGTAATGTGACAAACTTAACACAGTCGTTTTCATTTCTGGGGACGCTAAAAGCATCGCAGAAGGATACCCTGACCAGGTATAGGGGCAGATGACGAAACGCCTTAATAATACCAAGGATTGTCAAAAGGTCAATACATAGCAAGCCTCACTAGAAAAACCTTATGAGGGGCCTTACCCAGTTTTGGAACGAAAAGATTGACGTTCCTCGGTACCACCGAAAAATGAATGTTAACTGCCCCAGGTGGTAATTGAACCCACAATGTTCTTAACCGAGCACACTGGGACCTGTGCCTCAACTCGCACGGCCGTCACGTCCCTTAAAACGCAGCGTAGGTGGAAGGAATGTGTCTCTACTGATCTAGTATTTCTTTTGTAGCGAATTTAACATCATTCTATTATATCATTCACCTATCAGGTTGGCGCACCGTTTTGCTTCTTACTTTAAGTCGGCTTTGCTTTGCCGGGCTCTTAATAATTAATTAAGAATAATGATTCAGAAATATACTTACCAGTATCATATATAGTTGTTTTAACTATAGTAAAAATAAAACCCGAGTCAAAATATCAAAATATTATATTCACAAAACGAAATAAAATACGTGATGATGGAAAATAATTTTTATCGGATAAGACGATTTTCATTAATGATAAGGAAAGAAAAGCATTCCATGTGAAAAATAAATACAATGATAAACTCAGGTTGGCCATCCTCACGGCGACGTCAAGTACTCCTCCGAGCGAACCACACGTACTTTAATCAGCTGGCAGCTTTCACCTGCCTCACCAACTAGGGTAATTTTTTCGCCGAGTTAGATTCACTGGTCGCAGTCCCAGTGGCATATCGGCTGATGGTATAGCGGCACTGGGTAGTGAAATCACTTTTGACATTTCGGAGACGGATCACCTCGTCAAGTACAGCCTGGCGAACGAATCGCAGGCGGGTGAGTGTCCTCTCCTGTGTGCCTTTTTTTCTTTCCACAGCGTCTAGGTCTTCCGGGCAGAGCTTCACTCCCAGTGCCGCCCCAACAGAACACATAATACCTTCTAGTGTCACTATCATTAGTGCTGCCTAATCATCAGCAACCCAAAGAAATCTGTCAAGTGTATTACTAGCAGTTGAAAATCTTGAATGAACACGGTTTTTTACTGAAACATTTTTTTTTTTTTTTTTTATAACAAGTTAGTTAAATATTGATTTAAGAGTGAGTAGGAAGAGTGGCGAAAGTTGTTTAATCCTTAATTCCAAAATGTTCAATAATTTGTAAACCACATAGCAAATTTGGCAGATTATTTCTCTCCCGATAATTTCGGTCTAAATTGCATGGTTCTCTGGAATACGCTGTGTATATGCTGCATCTGTTCTTCTTCGTAGTTACTGAATACTAGGAGATCGTCCATATAAATCTCGCATACGGATTCGTCAATTCTTATTAAAAACCCGTCCATGGGGCGCTGGAAGGTTATGGGAGGATTTTTGAGACCAAACGGCATCTTGGTAAATTCGTAATGACTCCTCCCAAATGTGGATGCTGTATTATATTGATCTTATTATATTGATTTTAATTCGATGATATCCAGCCTTCAAGTCTATAGTGCTAATTACCGTAGCTCCACTCTGCCTGTCTAAAATGTCTTCAAATTTTGGGATCGGATACTTTTCGTCTATAGTATCCTCGTTCAGCTTCCTGTAATCTATCACCACTCTGAACTTTTCAATTAATCCGATAATAATTTTAAATAATCCGATAATAATTTCAATAATCCGATAATAAATAAATCCTCATAGTGACAACCCAATATCCCCCTCTACCGCTCAAGGCCCACCATGGTTGATCAATTTACATTGGCTTTTCTGAATTTTGTGTGTCCTCTCTCCGTCACAGAGCTTTTGCAATGCTTCTCGGCACATGATGATGTTGGAACTGTCTGTGTCTACCAGGCACCTCGCTCCTGTTATCTCTATTATAGGCTTTATACGTTATAATTCAGTGCGTTACCGCAGAAGTGTGCGGTCGCCTCTCTGCTGACAACCCCTTCAGATATCTCCCCCGTCTTCCTCTCTCTAGTCCCTCGCTTTCATTCTCCTCCGTTCTCCCCCGTTCCCTCGTTTCTTCGTCTTGTTACCACCTTGTCGCTTTGACTACCTCGGTTCCGTGGCTCCTCGACTCTTCTTCGGTCTCTGATGCTCCTGATGCTTGCGTAGATTCATCTAAAGATCTACAGAACCTACGGTGGCTTTTCCGTATCTGTTGGACGTTGATCCCCATTGCTTCGCCCCTGCCCACATCTCTTCTTCGAGACATATGTGCACTTTTTGGCTATGTGCCCCTCATTTCCGCATTCGAATCACTTCGTGCGTAGGTAAATGCCCAATTTAGCCACAACCGCGATACTTACGGTCCTCCCACCGACTATTGTGTCTGGTTTTATGTTCTCTCCTCCTCCAAGGGTTTGCCATGTTTCTTGGCCGTTGATATACTTTCTGGGTCCACCCTCGCTCTTCTACTTCCATTCGAGCCTCCACCTCTCTAGCGCTTGTTTCTATGAGATATTGAGAAATCCTCATTTGCTCTCGGGTTCTCTTTGAAATGGCGTACTCCAATTCTCTGCCAACTGCAATTTGCCCATTAATCGAACGTATTTTCACGTAGCGACTGCAGTAGAGATTTCACTCCAACGCCCTTGATCAACACCTAATCTATCGCCACATTCAGCAATATTGACTGAACAATCGAAAGTGGACTGGAATTAAGCATCAGGTACATTGGACAGCCGCTGTACAATGGTCCAGTGTTGTAGGCAAGCCTAACATTGGCAGCAGATCAAGCCTAAACCTCTGTACCTCCTCGGAGCATTCCTCAACTCAAGAACATTCCTTCTTCTTCCATAGATATCCCTAATTACTCCCTCATTTGTCGTAATAGGGCAGACCGAAATAATAGAGGAGTCGGTCAGTATGTTCATGACAGTTTGAGACTCAAAATCCTCTGCATATCTTCTGTTCCTGATTCCCATTCTCTATTCATTGTACATTTCCTATAGGAGGTACAATCATTCCCCCAGGGTGATCGTAGGATAGGAGGTCACCTATCTTACCCAGTTTTCTGGCCTTCTCATATTCGGATCCCAACAAAATTTACTTTCCTTCTCTCAAAATTCATTACTGTTTCTATCATATCATGACCTCATCGAGATCTCTTACATCGTTCCGACTTATCTCTAAACAAGTATCCTGACGAAACATCGATTCCATAACCCCAGAAATTATCAATGCTGTACTCGATTCACTATCCAGTTCCATAGCACTCATATATTCCTCCCACTCAATTGACGAGATGGTAGAATGCCTCTCATCCAATATCCTAACCTTCTATAATCAACTGGCAACCCTTAAATCCTTTGCTTTACGACGCTGCTACTATTAGTAGTACTATTTTAGTCATTATCAGATTTGTAATATTTTCTCTACTCTTCGTAGATATTTACGAATTGAGGTAAATTAATAAGTTGTAATATCGAGAATAAATATAAAATCGAATGTATGTACAGAATACGAAGAATTTATTGATTAAATATAAATTTTACTGCAATTTCATATAAATGACATGGATAGTTATTCATGTTTGGATTAATATCATTTCTATCTATTCTATACACCAAGTTATCATTTTATATTTGTCATCAAGAATCAACAATTTTGAACTTATACATTATCTTACAGGAAAGAATGAAAATTAATTAAATTTACTTAATACACAACTGCTCTCATAGAAAGAATATTCTTGCGATATTTCACGTAAGGTTTTTTCTTTTATTGATTATGAGGAAAAAATTAAAATTTTGCATCTAGAAGCAAGACTTAAAGTGCATGTCGACCTGTTTAGTACAGAATTTTCCTTCTACAGCTGATAAATTAGCAGTAATGATTCTTCTGCCTTAAATATTAGTTTATTACTTGAACAATACCACAGGCGGAGGCCCCTCACCTCCAAATTCTTTTTTAGTAGTATTCTCACAGAATGGACCGATCAAACCACTGCTTAGTACCTCATTGTATACCTTAAAGTACCAACCGTAGAAAAAGGTCTGTATCTGATTTATGTTCTGATGAGTAACAATTGCGTACGATTTATGTAACAAATGCGTAATGCAACTTACTAATTGCTTTCTGTTTTAGAGGGTTCCGAAAAAAAAAAAGAAATACCGCGGATGCTATGGTTTCACTTTAATACACCGCATCGATTTACAACCAAGCGTAAGTTCTAGAATTAATGGAAGTGTATTATTTTGGAATTAAATAATAAATTAATTTTTGAGGTCAAGGATGAATCCCAGACAATCTGATTCACCACTTTTTTCGACCGGGGCAGATCCTGAAGGTGCTGTTTGATGGGAGTCAAGGGAAGACAAAGCATAGAAACTTAGGACCGCTATCACCACCTTATCTCAGCTCTTGGAGGAGAGGCCCCAACTCCACCCAACCAACTGCGGCGTAAATCAAAACAGTAATTGCTCTAGGCCCTCTTGCCATTTTACGTCTTCTATTTCTCCTTTCTTCATCCTTCTTATTCTGGGGAGGATTCGGTGGTATACATTGGGAAGGTGGGGATTTATAATCTTACGTTTAGCTGTAAGTCTTGAGATGGTAGTTCCTTAAGTCAATATGTTAGTTTTGTAATGTTTGTTACTTATCTTAAATCTCTAAAAAATCATAACCGAGTTACAAGTTTGTTTTTTTTCTAAATCTTCAATTTCTTCCATGAAACGAATTCTTAGCTATATGGGTCCCAAATTTATTCAGCAGAAAAAAAGGAATAAACAAAATTAAACTTTATTGATGCATAGCTCAGAAAGTATACCTATTTTCAAATCTATTCTGTATTAATCGATTTTTTTCTTTCTGAACTAAAAATAAATATGCTTCTAATCTCATTAGAAGTGCATGGCAATTTAAATATCTACATAAGTACGCTCTTATGTGATTCATCTGATCTGATCTGATATATA
>NW_027113506.1:129166-130632 GCF_000696795.3 Halyomorpha halys
TCCCCCCCACCAGTTTACGAACAATCCTCGTAAACTCTAATATATACAAAGGAAAAACATATACCTAAATTATTTTAGGTAGCAGTATAGCAGGGAGTTAGCAGTATATATGACCTGGAAATAATAATATAAACCTTGTACTAGTAGGATTTAGTATCTTTAAGTTTGTCAACTACCTGTATCTATATATAGCAGAGGAATCTGATAATAAAGTTAGTTGTTCAGTAGCTGTGTGTTGTTACTCTGCCCGAACCCCTTTTTATTTTAAGTGTTATTGTCAGTCTAATCGTAAGTGGTGCCGAAACCCGGGACAGAAAAATTCGAATTTCTGTCACGTGCTAATACTATCCGGAACCCTGCAGTAGAGATTAGGCGGATTCGCTAAGGGCAGAGGTGAGTAGACACATTGGAATTATCATGGTGGATCCAGCCGAAGAAATGAAAAAATTGGAATATCAGTTGGCGCATTCGACCGTGGAGCGACAGAAGCTGGAGGCCCAATTGTCGAAAGCGACAGAAACACTCACACAAACCGGCACACTACTGGAATCCGACGTAAAGTTACTGGAGGCCTCGCTGGTGGGTCTTCCCTGGGAAACGTTGAAGACACGGCTCAAGAAGTTGTATGGCGGAGGCAGGTGGACTCCAGAAGAAGACGTGTTCTACCTATTTAAGGAACGTAGAACACAGGGCCAATCAGAGGGTGAGTTCGCTGAGAAGCTCCTCCTGATGCACAATAGGCTGAAGGAGAAGATGGTAGAAACGTGCGGTCAGACAGAGGGTGCTCAAAAATTGGAGTTTTTGAGGGGGATACTGAAAGTACAGCTGAACCATTATCTAGATAGACCGGGTTCGTTACCCAGGGACCGCGGCTTCATAGAATGTGCCCACGAGCTGGTAGACGCAAGGGAGCGTAACGATGCCCGGTTCGGAAGGCTGGAACCGGAGTGGACTGAAGTCAGATCACCGAGAAGACGTCAAAGCAGCCCGGCCAGGCGGAGTAACCGCAATGGCAATTTCGAAAAACGACCGAGCAAGGGGCCGGATGATAGAGGCGGAGACAGGAGAGGCGCTGCTACGAGTGCAACCCCACAGGTCACATTGCATCGCAATACAAACTTACGAGGTTCTACGAGTGCGACAGACAGGGACACGTTGCAAGAGAGTGCCCGAGGCGCGATCACCGACCAACAAGGAGGGAACTACAGCCAGAGCCGATGGAGGTCAATAACCAGGACTGGAGCAGGAGACGGACCGGAAAGAGAGGAAGAAGACACTACACCAGTGTCGAATCTTCGGAAGACGAGAGCGTACGGTCTGGGCGCAGTTGTCCGGCTGCAACAAGGCATGAGGTAAGCGGGGAGAATCCTTGGAGGGGAGGGACATCGGGAGCAGAGCTATTGGGGGGGGCGCGCTCAGATTGAGGGCGCGGTAGTGGGCGGGGCAACCAACCGGGGGAAGCGATA
>NW_027113506.1:131598-132304 GCF_000696795.3 Halyomorpha halys
GTCTCAATTTGGGCTACGAGAAATCAGGTTTTTAGGGCACGTAGTTTCACGGAACGGGGTGCAACCTGATCCGGAGAGGGTTAAAGCTATCCAGGGAGCCCCATTACCTAAGAACCCTCCCGGAATCAGACGGTTTTTGGGGATGGTGAACTACTACCGGAAATTCATACCGGGAATAGCGGAACTCACGCATCCACTAACCGAGATGTTGAGAAAAGGGCGACGATTTCAACTCGGACCGGATCAACTAGCTAGCATTAGGAGGTGCCGGGAGGTCTTGACCTCGTGTCCACTATTACCGTTTCCCGACTTTAACAGAATGTTTAAGATCACTACAGACGCGAGCGAAGTCGCTATCGGAGCTGTCCTTTCTCAGAACTTTGAAGCCGGCGAGAAACCGATAGCATACGCGGGACGGAAATTGAACGTGGCCGAACAACTCTATAATTCAATCGAACGGGAACTTCTGGCGGTGGTATGGGCGGTAGAATACTTTAGACCATACGTATATGGCAGACGGTTCGAGTTGCTGACAGACCACAAACCTTTAGTGACACTTAAAGAATCTTCTGCGCGGGTATCGTGGTGGAAGGAACGGTTAGCAGTCTACGATTTCAAAACAATTCACAAGAAGGGTGTAGAGGACGCGGTCGCGGACTGGTTGTCCCGGGTTTTGGTGGTGAATGCGATCGAAGATGGGGAAACC
>NW_027113506.1:135239-135814 GCF_000696795.3 Halyomorpha halys
AAACTTACTGTAACAAACTGTATCTAAATTTGAAAGTCAATAGTGTTTATGACGCAATAGAATATTATAACATTTATAAATATACGTCGCATATTCGGTTTCGATCCCGGGGTCCTGTTTCGATCTTATAATGATTTGGTGTCGTTTGCTATTAATAATATCGTCTGTCTCCGGGAGTTCCTGTGGTCTGTCCGTCGGTGTTGTGTTTCCCTCTGGTTCGTTCTGTACTAACGGGATTTCCGGTCCGGTTTCTGCCCATTCTCGGAGATATCGTAACGCGAATGGTTCCGCGAGTTAAGGAACCAGTATTATCAATTTAAACAATTGCCCCTTGCCCAACTGTAGGTTCAGTCACTTTAGACATATGGAACCATATTAATTATTATTGGAAATTAATGATTATGTATTGAAATAAATTTGATTATAAAATAAATAGTTGATAATTAGCATAATCTTTTATAATAACTATATAAAATTTATATCTTTTGCTATTAGTAATGTTATTAGTAAAAATAAGATTTAAGAATAGAAAATTGGAATAAAAATACTTAACCATGTACAATGAGAAAATTATA
>NW_027113506.1:139517-140563 GCF_000696795.3 Halyomorpha halys
CGGAAACAAGCTGATAACGGAGAAATTGAAACGGTTATGGCGACAAGAGAGGATAGGGGTGGGGTATTCGCTGACTAGGTGTCTTAAACAGGTGGAAACGATCACGGAACCTGAAGCGCAACTGAGAATCGTCAACGAACATCATTCGGGTAAAACGAACCATCGAGGGATCGAGGAAACTCTTCGCGCGATTAAACGGCTATATTTTTGGAAAAATATGGGGAGCAATATACGGGATTGCATAGCGCGATGCGAGGTCTGTCAACGAGCAAAATACGAGCTACAACCACCGGTAGCAGAACAGGTCGTTACTCCGACCGCAATGGAACCGCTAAGAGCGATACAGGTCGACGTCTATTCTAACGACGGTCAGTCATGGTTGACGGCGATAGACCCGTTTAGTAAAATCGCAATGGCATACCCGATTGAGGCCAAAACCCCTCGAGCAGTGTGGGAAGGCATTCTGCAATGGTGTGCATTCTACGGCGTTCCGGACGAAATCGTTTCTGATTGCGGCAGGGAGTTCGATAACAACGTCATTCGCGATGAGAGCAGAACATTGGACATCAACTGGCGTCTGAACACTCCACATCATATCAAGGGCAGGGGGGCCGTGGAACGCCTCCACAATACTCTCGGGGAACATTTACGACTTCTCAAGCTAGGACGCAATCTCGACCCATTTGAGGCTATGCCGCGCGCGATCATAGCATACAATAATACGATTCATACGACAACAGGACTGTCCCCAGTCGAAATCGTGTTTGGTCACCGCCGTCGGGATAGAGGGGACCTCATTACGGTCAACAATCAGGACCTCCGAACCGGACTCTCGCAAGCAAGGGTAGAGCGCCGAGAAACATGGGCGAAAGTGAGGGAGAAATTAGTGCGTGAAAAGCAAATCAGGGTGGGTAAGGCGAATAACAGACCCATATTCTATAGGAAGGGACCTTTGACATTGGGAACCGTAGTGTACAGGAAACTACGAACAGCTCGCACTAAAACAGCCGCGCGGTACGAGGGTCCGTACAAAGTCGTAACGATCC
>NW_027113506.1:141558-145272 GCF_000696795.3 Halyomorpha halys
TATATTGAGCTGACTGAAATGTATATTTATAGACGAGCTGGTCTTAATAAAAGTCAGTGTTTGAGTAGTAACTGAGTTGGAAGTTCGTCTTCCATTGCACCACCTCTGCGCTCTGAGTCTCTCTCATATCTTCTAAGACTAAATTAAAATGGGCAAGTAATAATGCCGCATAATGTCCCTTCTCTGCTATCTTCTCTCACGGAACATATAGAAAATGTCCTCTTCCAGAGTCCATCTTCCCCCTCCGTAAGCCTTTTTCAATCGTTCCTTGATCACTGACCAGGCTGCCCCTTCATTAGCTTGGATGTGATTCAGAATGGCTCTCTTGATTCTACAAATTAATGCCGCCTTCAACGAAATAGCATCGTCTCTATCCAGCAGGTCCTCCCATACTTTGGCCTCCATTCTTTCTATGATGCGATCACCTTCTTTGAGGAATTGGTTCAGTTCGCCGATCTCACCTGAGATCTCATGTACGATTTCCCCCGTTGCTCCCAGCATTTCTCCCTCTTTAAAAAAAATATCGGTTTATTCGGACATAATCTCTTGCCGCCAATCCCTTATCCGATTCACAGCCCCTACCCGCGCTTTATCGTTTCCCTAAAACTTAACGCAAGAAAAAATTTTCTTCCCTATCCTACTACGCCATTTCTTCCCGTTCGTTCTTATTCTTGCTCTCACTCTCTCTAGTAAGTCGCATCCCACAATTGATTCCCCTGATATTGTCATACTGTTGCGATGTGAACCGCCAGCTTTTTTTTTCTCCACCTATACCCCATCTATTCAGACCAATCTCCACTTCTCCCTCTACATTACAGGGTCCACCCAGGGTGACTGATTGACAACAATATACCTTTACCTGGAGAGTGCTCTCTCCCTCATCCAGCTTCTCCAATGCCTCCCGACACAAGATGGTGTGTGAGCTTCCCGTGTCTATGAGGCACCTCACTCCGCTCACTCGGATGACCGCCTCGCTTGCTCTCAACGCTGTAGTTTGCCAGCATGCGGTTGCCCCTTTGCCGACCCTCTTCTCAGATTTCTGCTTCAGTTCTCCTTACTCCAGATCTCCTTCTCCAAGCGCCATGTCCACTGTTGCGTTCACCTCCCGTCTCTGTACCGTCGATTCACCCGACGAACCCTCTTGCCTAGTTCTGTTAGTTCTGTGGCGCATCCTCTGAGCGTTGACTTCCGTGGGTTCCCCCTCGTCCGTCTCCCGCCTTCGGTACATGTATGGGCATTGTCTAGCAATGTGGTCCTCATTCCCTCACTCGAAGCACTTCGTGTGGAGACATTGGGCCACTAGATGTCCCACTTTCCCACAACCGTGGCACTTACGATCATCTCTCCTCCCTTTTTCTCTAGGTTTAGCCTGGTTCGTTTTCTTCTCATTGTATCGTGCTGTTCGCTCCTTCACGTATTATCCCTCTCTCCAACGCCACGCGTTTTGAGGATTCCTGGGCCGATTGTAGTGCACCCTTGACCATTCTGGTTCCTCCACCTCCATACGTGACTCCTCCTCTCTTGCACCTGCGTCTATTAGGTCTTGTGCAAATTTCACATATGATCTATCTTGTGGTAGACCTTCTTTTCTCCCAATTTCTTTCGCCAGCTGCACCTTTAAAATGTCCGATAGGAAATGCATTCGGGCCTGGACCTGCTCCATTTCCATCATCTCACTAAATTTGTTATTAACCGGTGGTACCGGGATAACAGTTCCCTCGCGTAGCGTCCCTTCGATTGCACTTGTTTCCTCCTCTCCCTAAACATCTGGAATATGTCTTCCTCCGGGGCCCATGTAGCGAGGGAGGGGAGCGTCCGATAGCGTATGGTAGTAGATGGCTAACACAGGCGGAGACACGTTACAGTGCCCTTGAAAGAGAGTTGTTGGGTATAGTTTGGGCCGTGGAGCACTTCCGAACCTATATTTTTGGGAAGAGATTCTGGGTCCATACCGACCACCGACCTTTATAGTGGGTGGGTAAGCTGAAAGAGTCATCGTCAAGGGTCACTCGCTGGAAGGAGCTTCTTAGCCAATATAATATGGACATTGTGTATAATCCGGGTAGGGAGTACGTTGTCGCGGATTGGCTGTCCCGAGCTATTACTGTCAATGCGATAGATGAAGAACGAGGGGAACCGTTCGGGGATGTCCAGCAATTTCGAAGGAAATGGACGCCGGGGGAAGAGGATGACCGGGAAAGACCAGAACGGGAAGAGGGCGCCCCGACATCAGGAGACGACAGTTCAGAGGGATGAAGGCCCGCGGATATGGAGGAGGTGGAAGATTATTAATGACAAACTCCGTCAAATTGTCTGGAAAACTAGAACGGCCGGGTTGATGAAGATTGAATATTGGAAGTACGGCAAAAGTTCGGTTACCACAGTCTGTTCAACACCGGGAGCGTGGGAAGACCAAATTTGTCGAGCACTCAAAGACGCGTCCAAACCGGGGAGGACACACCACCTTTACGTGGGGAACTCAGTAATATAGGAGAAGATTAAACGGCTGTGGCGGACGGAGCAGTTAGGGATGGACCGCAATTTCATCCGGTTCACAATGCTGGTAGAAACGGTTAGGGACATTGAAAGGCAAAAGGAAGTGACCCTCGCGTACCATCAGGGAAAAACGAATCATCGATGGATAAACGAGTCATTTTTAGCACTAAAACGCAGATACTTCTGGTGGGGTATGCGACGGACGATACAGGAGACAATAGGGGGGTGCGAGGTGTGCCTAAGCACGAAGTACGACAGACACTCACCAAGGAGAACCCACGAAGAAACTCCCACCGCGGATAGGCCACTTAAAGCTCTGCAAGTGGATACCTTTACATGGAAAGGTTTCAAATGGTTTACAGTGTTGGATCTATTTAGTAAGGTGGCGATGGCTTGTCTAGTAAAGGATAGATCGGTGGACGCGGTATTAGGTGCACTCCGTACATGGTTTCAGTTTTATGGTGTGCCGGACCGAATTACGTCAGATGGAGGCTGCGAATTTGATAATTCTCTTTTAAAAAAGGAGATGAAGCAGTTGGAGGTGAATTGGGATTTTAATACTCCCGAGTACCCTAAAAGCAGGGGTGGGATCGAGAAGCTCCACAGCACTCTGAGTGACCATTTGCGGGTATATAACATGGATAAGGGGCTGGAACCGGATGAAGCGATGATCAGGGCGGTAGCTGCAACCATTCCATCCATGCAGTCACTGGATTCTCCCCTTTTGAGATCGTTTTTGGGCTTAAGGGTGGTCGCAGGAATTTCACGGAAGGAGACGGCTACTACGGGGGAAGACATCGTCACAAACAACGCGGCTATGAGGAAATAGTGGGGGAAGGTGCAAGAACGCATTGAGAAAGAGTAATGTAGGCGGGTGGCACGTCAGAATCAACATCTGCGGGACGTAATGAGGGACCTGAGGCTTGGGACCATAGTACAGCGGAAAATAGAAACCAATAGGGGTAAGGAGCTACTGCGCTATGAGGGTCCGTTTAGGGTGATCGTCCTCAGACAACATAATGTTATTCCAAAATGGTCCAGCATAGATTCGAAGATACGTGTTTTAGTCAATTAGCACATCACATACCACCCTGATTTGAAGATATTTATAGATGCATTTAATTTTCTATATTATATTCTATATATATATATATATAAGTTATGATAGGATAAGGCACTGTGTCCGCCTTAATACTCCCTACCATTGTAAATAAACAT
>NW_027113506.1:150367-155550 GCF_000696795.3 Halyomorpha halys
ACATATAAACAAAATGAAAGAATTATAAAACAAACTAATCTTATTCATTAATAAAAAAGAAAAACGACTTAATACTTGGCAAACACAAACTAATTTTATAAAATTAAAAAAAAGAAAAAGAAAAATGTCTTCAATGTTCCTTGAGCAAATGTTTGTAAACTTTTATATTTAATCTCACCAGATGACAGCTGAGATTTCTGGAAGCAAGCAGAATAGGGGCCCCTGTGTGAGAGAATTGGCTTGGCCAAAGTCTACCACGGTCTTACCATGGAGCCTGAGAAGCTGTGGGAAAACTAAAATAATGTCGTCATAGGTAACAATCATAGACTGCCTCTTCTTGCCCGTTAACAGATCGCGCCGCTTTTGTTTACAATCATATGTTTTATTTTAGCAAACAAATGCCTTATAGTTCACATTGTCACCAAGACTCAAAAAATTAATTATATTAATTGGAACATTTACACTTGTAAGATTTTCTACTAAATTCATTTCATTCAACTTTTCATATGTATTTATAATATCATATTTCAAGGAATTAAGAGAGTATTTAATTTGTTTATCAACATTATTACTCGAGATAAAAGTTTTGTTCAATTCATTATCCATTCCTATTTTATTTATAGCTTCTTAATGTTAACCTTGACATTTTTATTAATTTTACTTATTACTATCTCTTTATAATTTTCCATTAGTTTTATTAGATTATTGGTAAAAAATTCATCTATTTTATCATTATAATGTGGGTATTTTATTTTAAAATGGTCTATGTTTTTTCATTGTATCATTTAACCAATAACCTTGCCTTAAATCAAATTTATAAATTGGATTGCCAACTTGTCAAAAATATTTACTTCCTTTTAACTTGGTCTGTGATAAATGATTTTGATTTTTTTTAAGTGAATATTGATTATTTAGGTAATTAAACTGAATGGAGTTAGAGTTTTTAAATTATATAATTTGAAAAGTGTATTAAGGTAAGATAAATTATAAATAATAATGTTAAGTATTTTGAAATGTTTGTAGGATCATACATGTAATAAAAGCTGTTTTATAGTAGATGTCCCTGAGGATGGCTGGATTGGCCGAAACGTCGGACTTATTAGAAAAATAAAAGGTTTTGAGATTAAAATGGATAGAAATTAAATTATTTATTTTAAAAAAATTTACCAGTCTCAAGAAAGTGTTAAGATTATAAATTAAAAATTTATAACTTTTTAATTTAATTTTGCTTCAACAGATATTTTATAAAATATAGCGGAAACGGTATAATCCAGTCGAGCTACCTAACTCTAGGTAGGTTACTAAATTTGCTTTAGATTTTCAACCCTCTAGCAACCCGCTGGTAAAGAGTGGAAAGACTGTGATTAATTAAATAGTGCAGTTGTTTTTATCCTATGTTTGCTTTGTTGGACTAACCCTATTATAACAGCAAATGTGATTAATGTTACAGAAGTTACCATATATGTTAGTGGATGTCAACACAGAAGCGACATGTGTTGAATAGCAACATGTAAGGAGGGTGGACTGCCTTTGATACGGCACTGATTACACCCTAATCGCTACCTCTGCCTATATCCCTTGATCTACGGCCACTGTCCATACAACTGGCTTCCATCATCATCATTGGCACATGGAAATGAAGTGAACGTAGGTGTAATTAAAACGGTAAGAAATAAAAAAAATAGTAAGAAATTTAACAGTTACATTACTACTAAATAACTTAAAGCAATTAGGTACAAACCAATTTTTTTATGATGTTGCGTATCTGTGACTTTTTTAAGAATTTTGGTTTTTAACCCATTTTTTCTATATATTACTATTAAAAACACACACACAAAATGTTGGTTAATTTCTCATTGCATATGTGGGTTCAATTCAGCACCGATTTTGCCTCAAAAAAATTTAAAGAATGGAATGATAATATTTTTCCAATTCAAACTATAGTGATTTATATAAAGAACGGGTCCTACAATTTTTAGAGGAGTATATTTTGTACTTTACTTGGTCAGAATGCAAAACTTGCTGCATATTTATACTCTCGTGAAGCTAGTACATTCCTGATTTTGTTCTTTCTAGTTGCCTACTGTAGTGGAACCTCCAGAAATTGACACGAGTTAAGAAGTAGCTCTGCAAAATGAAGGATTTAATAAATATAACGGCTTTAATGTGTTTACATAATAGTTTAAGTCAATATATAATTTAATCATATAATCAACAGGTTGAGACCTATTCATAGAGTTAATGTAAGAACATAGATTGAGAAGATCAAGATGTAGGGAGTTTTATTTAGAGGAGGAGCTAGTATTATTTAGAGGAAGTGAAAATGAAAGAATAAACTGAAGTCGATTTTTTTCCTTGTTTTTCTCTTATTTTGTATATAAATTTGATATCATGCATAGGGCATACCATAATATAATTATATAGATTTCATAAATTAAAAAATAAGAAATAAATTAAAGAGAAAATTTGATACTTAAGTCAGAAACTCTCGAGCTACCTTGATGAAGGCTCGAAATTCATGTCGAAACATTTGTTTAATCGCTGACTGCACCGCCGACCAACTTCTCTTCATATATAACATTATGTTTTTCTATAGTCAAAATACAACTATAATAACACAAATCTATCGAATAGAATGAGGAATTATCAAGGTATTAATTATTCTAGTTAACAGCATTATGTTAGGACTAGCTTAGGTCACATAGGCTTTATATAAGATCACGCGTTACTGTGGTCCATCAAATTTATGTACAAAATGAGGGAAAACAAGAAAAAAAATCGAATTCTTTGTATTCTTTCATTTTCAATTCTTTAGAACTTATAAAACTCCCTACATCTTTGATCTTCTCACTCTACGTTCTTGCATTCCCTCTATGAATAGATCTCAACGTACTGATTTATGTAAACACATTTATGAAGTCGTTTTATTTAGTAAATCCTTCATTTTTCGACCTACCAACTTCTTAACTCTTGTCAATTTCTGGAGGTTCCACTACATTAGGCAATTAGAGTGAACAAAATCAAGAATGTTCTAACTTTCTTCACAAAAATATAAATATGCAACAAGTTTCGCATTCTGACCAGGTAAAGTACAAAATATACTCTTCTAACAATACCGGGTCTATAAGAAACTGTAGATTGAATTGGAGAAATGTTATCATTTCATTCTTTAAATTATTTTGAGGCAAAATCTGTACTGAATTGAACCCACATATGCAATCAGAAATCAACCAACATTTTTTTTTTTGTGTGAGTTTTTTATTTGTATCTAATAGTAATATGTAGAAAAACGGGTTATTTTGAAAAAGAAAATCTTTAATAAATTCACAGATACGCAACATCATAAAAAAATTGGTTTGTACCTTATTGCTTATTGGAACAAACAAGAAAGTCAATCAAATGGTATATTACCTGAAATGAATTTTATTAGAATAGTAGAATATTCTAATATTATTTTTTGTTAGAATTGTTTTTAGATTTGATTTTTTAATTAGTTATTTAGTTGTAATATAACTGTTCAATTTCTTAATAATTTTTTTTTTCATACTGTTTTAATTACACCTATCTTCACTTCATTTCTATACGCAAATGATGATGAAGGAAGCCATTGTCTGAGTACCTCGTCCCACTCAACAACCTTCTGAAAAAAGACAGGAAGGTGATCATCACTCCGATGGTGGAAGACAGGCGGTGCATGGAGAAGCTGCAGAAGGAACCGGTGCTTGCTTTGCCTTTTGAATACCAGATACAATGCGCTGGAACGAGAGCTCTTTGGCATAGTGTGGGCAGTTGACAACTTTAGGCCCTAGGTGTGCGGGAAAAAGTTTAAAGTATACACTTATAATAGGCCCCTGCAATGGGTGGGAAAGTTGAAGGAGACTTCGGCCAGGATTACGCGTTGGAAGGAGTTATTGGGACATTACAATATGGAATCAATATATAAACCAGGCAAAGAAAATATGGTAGCTGAATGGCTTTCTCGAGCCATAACTGGGAACGCCTTGGAACAAGACAACGGATAACTGTCAGGAGTGAGACAGTTTCTACGAGGATAGACGCCGAGAAAGGAAGAAGAACAAAATGTGGCCGAGAAAACGATTGGGAGGAATTTTATTCCTTCTCTTTTTTAATATTTTGCTAACGCCGATACTTAAGTTATATATAAATAAGTTACAGTCAGCTGGTACTTCAATGTCAGCTGACTGAGGAGATCAGCTGATCATGTGTAAATATAAAGATCTGCTGAACCCAATAAAGCCAGTATGCTACAAGAGTTCAAACGTGTTACATCTTATTCCTTCATCTCTTTTTTGACATTTTGCTTTCGCCAATACTTAACTGGTGCCGAAACCTGGGAGCTTTAGATACCGGATTAATTATTTTTCTTTTAAGAAGAATTTTTGTTGTTGTGGTTTTATCATCTTCAATTTTCATTCTCATTCATTTTTTTTTGTAAATAATGGCTGCTAATGGCAACGGGATCGTTAGACAAGCGGTTTTTAACCTGGAACCTTTGAATCAAAATGGGATCCAGAACTTACCCCCGGAGCTTGACCCACTACCAGAAGAGTCTCTAGCGGAAGCCCACGCTACAACAATTGAGTGGGTAAAAGTACGCACAGCAACTGCCCAAGACTTGAGGAAGGCCGTTTCAGACCTTGAACGGTTTACCGGAGAAATAGGAGAATTGAGCCACTTCATTAAAGGGTGTGACCGACTAATAAGGCGAATTGAAGCAAAGTCTGTCGAACATATACTCGACAGCGAAGATGCAGCGGCATTAAAAGCAGCGGTCGTTTGCAGAGTAAAAAGAAGCATCCTCAACCAAATTCAGGCCCGACGAAGAGACCCCTTGGAGAGTAATCAAGGAAAGATTAAAGAAGGCGTTCGGAGGAGGACGGTGGGCCCCAGAAGAGGACATATTTATGATGATCAGGGAGACGAAAAAACCAAAACAGTCTAGTGGGCAATATGCCGCGGAACTCCTGACACGCTTTAATAGAATCTAAGATAAACCAAGCGAAATTATGGAAACAATGCAAGTACAGGGTCGGATGCAGTTCTTATCCCTGGTACTAAAGGTACAGTTGGCAAAGGAGCTTGGGAAGAAGGAAGGATTTCCGAGAGAGCGCTCGTTTGTAGAAATCGCTCAAGATCTCATTGAAACAAGCGCTAGAGAAGTG
>NW_027113506.1:158554-159569 GCF_000696795.3 Halyomorpha halys
AGATTATGTATTTAGCGTTTATTAAGGGAACTTGTGAGTTTTTTCAATGATATGTATATAGGATTTGTTTTTATTGTAAATAATTTTTCTTTATTGTTCTTGCTTCAGATGATATTAAATTATATAGTATTAGTTTACGAGGATTGTTCGTAAACTGGTGGGGGGGAGTTACGGTATGAGTATACGAACGGGGCCACTATAAATTTACGCGAATGCTGTTTGTACTGAAGAATGCCCTCATCACTTTTCAGAGACTTATGGACGAATTTCTTAGGGGTATAGATGAGTCCATGTACCAAGTGTACATGGATGATTTACTAGTTTTTAGTAAGTCAGAGCGGGAACACTAAGCACATTTGGAGTCCGTATTTAACAGAATTCGCCAATTCGGACTTAAATTGTCTCGGGAAAAATCGTCGTTGGGTCAAGAGGAGATCGGTTTTCTGGGGCACATCATCTCGAAGGACGGGGTTAAACCCGATGCGCTCAATGTAGAGGCTCTACAAAGAATGCCAATCTCCAGGGATGTAAAAGTGGTCAGGCGGTTGTTGGGGGCCCTTAACTATTACCGACGTTTCGTGCCGGAGATGGCGGAGCATTTGGTCCCTCTTTACAATCTCCTGAAAAAGGGTAACCGTATAGTGATAACGCCGGCCAAGGAGAATAACATCAAACGGTGTGTGGAAAGGTTGCAGCGAGAACCGGTACTGGCGTTCCCAGACTTCAGCAAACAGTTCACAATCACGACGGATGCCAGCGAATACGCGTTGGGGGCGGTGCTTTCGCAGGATAGCGAGAAGGGAGAACGCCCAGTGGCATACGGAAGCAGAAAATTGACGGACGCAGAATCGCGTTATAGTGCCCTAGAGCGCGAACTATTGGGGATTGTGGGGGCGTGGAGCACTTTCGACCATACGTGTTTGGGAGGCGGTTTAGGATCCTCACGGACTACCGACCTCTTCAGTGGGTAGGAAAACTGAAGGAGTCTTCTACACGCATCACTCGCTGGACGGAG
>NW_027113506.1:167508-172231 GCF_000696795.3 Halyomorpha halys
CGAAAGCAAAATGTCAAAAAAGAGAAGAAGGAATAAGATGTAACACGTTTGAACTGCTGTAACACACTAACTTTATTGCGTTCGGTACATCTCTTTATATAAATGCGATCAGCTGATCTCCTCAGTCAGCTGAGATCGAAGTAACTTATATATATATATATACAAATATATGCTCCTGTTCTTCTGAACTATAAATACTATACTGAAATATTGTTTAACACTTAAACCATAGAAATATCACATAAGTATTCCTTGTAAAGTACTAATACATTAAATATAACCAACATTTTATATTTATTTTTTCAGTGGTTGTATACTGAAAAAATAAAAATAAAATCACTCTCTTGAAGGTCCAGGCTGAACCTAGGGATGGGATATCGAAAGGAAAATATCGATATCGGATAGCAATATAGATATCGATATTATATCGGAATTAAAATATCTATATCGAAAATTTAACTAATTAAATCAATAATAATTATAAAATGATAACATAGCAAGACATAGGAAGACTTATTTTATGGCATACCTAATCAAAATACATAAAAAACTGTTAATAATTATGAAACAAAGCAACACCCGGACAACCATATCATAAAAATAACAAATATAAACTAAAATATAATTGTTTTATTGAAGAAAAGTAAAAAATAGGAATATCGATATTTTATTTTGAAATTTCATATTTATTTCGATATTTTACACTATTGTAATATCGATATGGTATATAAAAATAATATTCCGATATTATTTTATCGAAATATCAATATAATATTTAAAATGACATATTAAAATATCATATAAGATTTTAAAATTAGAATATCGATATTTTATTTTGATGAATACATATTTACTTCGATAATTTCTATTGTTGTCATATCGATTTGGAATATTACCAACAATATTCCAGTATTATTTTATCAAAATATCGATATTTTGTTGAAAATGACAAAAATATCATGTAGAGAAAATATAAATAAATATAAAAATAGGAATATCGATATTTTATTTTAATAATTAGATATTTATTTCGATATTTTGTATTGTTTTAATATCGATATGGAATATAAGCCAAGAAATTCCAATATTACTATATCTTAAAATCGATATTTTTTTTAAAAATTAGAAAATTGTATAGAGATTTTAAAATGGAATATCGATATTTTATTTTGATAATTTCATATTTATTTCGGTATTTTGAATTGCTGTAATATCGGTATGGAATATAAGCAACGATATTCCGATATTACTTTATGGAAATATCAATACTCTTAAAAAAAAAAATTAGAAAATTGTATTGGAAATTAAAAAATGGAATAACAATATTTTATTTTGATAATTACATATTTCTTTCGGTATTTTTGATAATTTTTTTATTGTAGACAATTTAAAAATGGAATATCGATATTTTATTTTGATAATTACATGTTCATTTCGTTATTTTCTATTGTTGTAATCGATATGGAATATTAGTAACAATGTTCTGATATTATTTTATCGAAATATAGATATTTTGTTTTGCAACACGTTAACACCTGCCCCCCTCCGGTGCGTTGGCAACACACTACGTAAGGTCACGTAGTATTAAGATTAAGTTTTTATTAGATTTAAGTTTATTAAATTCAGAAGTAATGTGTGCCTTACTGCCAGTTCTTTGCAAGAAAATAGTTATAAGTTGGTAAAGAAATAAATGAAAAAGTAAATAAAAAATCAAATAGTTTGTCAATCTACTTCGGTATTTCACGTCGCAAAATTTTAACATTTATATTTGCTGAAATATTTCAGAAATGCCAAAGTATCATTTTTTTCTTAAATTTATATCAATATGAATCAATGAATAAATGAATCATTTATTCAATGCCAAATAGTTATAGAATCAAATTTGAAAATACTAAGAATGATTTTACTTAGTTAATCATTCTGTCGACTGAAAAATTCATATATAGGCTAGGTGAAATAAAAAAAGAACTAATAAATGTAGTGATAACAAAATTGAACAAATTGAGTTGAACAATGCAAAATCGCCTTGACAAACTGATGTTAGAGCATAGCTTCATTCCGGCTCTCCATTACCTTCTTAAACTTTTTATGTTTTTTTATTTATTTATTTACTATTAGATCGCCACTAGTTGGTCTTACACGGTTATTGTAGCATATTGACAGTTTTTTTTTTATTAGTTGATAATAGTGGAAGTGTGGTATAGTATTATGCAAAAAACACCCCTAGCTATTTGGAATTCAATAACTATGAACTATTATTATTAAACATAATAAAGATCACATAATAAATGATAAGTGATTCAGAAAAAATAAAAAAATAAAACGAAAACTTGATATTTCAACAATTAAAAAAAGATTGACCTATAAAGGAAAAATAATTACAAATAAAGAAAGGAAAATACAAAGTAAGATAAAGATAATAATAATAATAATAAATAGATAAAGAGTTTATAACTAGTATTTAGGATGTCTTAGATTAGTCTGGGCTTCAGTCTTCGCGATGAGGTTGGATTGCCTGATCGGATTAAAGGCCGATGTACCTTTAATTGTTGGTAGATTGAAGTTGAAATTCTGCAAAAGATTTTTTATATTAGATCATTTATCGAGTTCACTTTCAGTTCATGATGCAGTTGGCTTTTTCGAACAAACATGGAGAAATTCACTGATATCCTCGTTTTGTTTTTTGTTGAAATGTCTGCAATTTTTTTTTTCATAAGATGCTGCTACTTACACTTTACAACCGTACATCAGTAATGGCTTAAGTACAGTTTTATAAATGAAAACAGTTATATCTGGTTTTAATCCTATTTTTTTATTAGACATGATAGAGCATCGCTAATATTGTATAGGTATGGGTTAATTTGATGTTAATATAATAATCCCAAGTAAGGCGACGATCGAGATGAATTCCAAGGTATCTTACTGCTGCACTGGCAAAACTCTATTGCAATGCTTCAAGGATTAGTTTAGGTGGGTCTGTTGTCTAATGTGGTAAAACTTGTTGAAGAGATGACACTATAAGTGTTGAGATTGATCATCCTATTATCAAAGTATTGTTCCAGAACATTGAGTTGAGTCTGGAGAATATTTCTGGCCATTGTTATGTCACTGCCTTGAGAACGCCAGAAAACATAGCTGAGCAGATAAATATGGGTGTATCTATAAAGTCTATGATGTTATGAAGATCTAAATTAACGAGAATAGAGGAAAGAACTGACCCTTGAAGAGTACCGGCGTAGATAGATCTGGTGGTTGAATTTGTGTTATTTATTCTAACAGTGTATGATCGAATGTTGAGGACTGAACATAAAATATACAAGTATCTTGGAGTGTCAGCTTTGCTTAGTTTTTATAGGAGACTAAGATACCAAACATTGTCAAACGCTTGTAAGTGCAAGAACGAGACTAGTGTGTCTTTTTCCATTTCAAATCCTTCTACTATGAATTTTGTTAATCGTATCAATTGGTGTAAACTGGAAAGCTATGCTGAAAACAAAATCGAAAATCCGGAACAATGCTATAACATTGAAAAAAATATGAAATTTGTACTAATTCCAGTAATTTTCCAACTTCGCGTAATAAACTTATGGGCCTATAGCTGCCGACTTCTATTGTTTTTTTGTTTTTTTAGGCCTTGTGGATCACAACGAGTTTGGCTTTCTTTCACGTATCAAGAATGTAGCCAGTAAGTTGACAACTATTAAAATTTGAAGCAACTTTTTTGTAGTCTATGACTATAAAAATGAAATCTGTGACGATAAGAACAACCAGGAACTTTTTATATTAAATATTATTATTTCTAAAATTTGTGAATTTTCAACGATGTATAATGTGTCTATATTACTACTCTAATTTCCGTAAATGCCTTTTCAACCTGGAAAAAATATTTTCCCTCTTATCTCTTTATGGTCACTATCGAATCTTTATAAAGTATATTCTTTTTTAATTTTTTGTTAATTTTCACTAAATAGATAGCTCTTTAGGACGGAGACCCCTTACTGTGTATACTGTTGCAACTTGTATACGAAACGGCCTGGAAGCATAATAATTAGCATCTTTTGGCGGAAGATATAACCCTCTAACGGAAGAGAAAAACAAAATTGTCCATACGAAGACAAACAGATAAATTTAGCTGTCTGGATATACCAAAAATGTTCAAAGTTAAGGAAACTATTAAATAATAATTATATAAACTGTATCGATATAAAGACGAAAGTACAGAAAAGTATGTCACATTTTACAAGGAGGTATATCAAAAACCAACATATGCAAAAGACAGGCAAGTAGGGAATTTTTTTTTCTTTTTCGATGTTAATAATCGGAAAAAGTAAGCTGCTCTTTGCATCAGGTACAGCCAAAGCATGGCGAAGCGTGTACCCTCATTAAACACTTCGCGTGATCCTGGCATACATCCACGTACAGGAAACAAGTTGAATATAATTGCTTTCAAGAAATGGAATGTTTACATTTATTACACATTAAATTTTTAAAATGGTGTAAGGAATTTTTTTTGTTTTCTTTAATTTTATTTCATGCCTTTATTTTTAATTTGTTTTAACTTCATACAAGTATGCGCTTATTGTGTTTTTCTATTTATAAAATTAAAAAAATTATTCTGGTTTTACTTTTACTTTATCTATCATTAAAATACAGGAGGAAAAGTAAAACAAATCAGTATATATGATTTTGTCATCAAAAGGTTTTTTTTTTTTATTTTTAATTT
>NW_027113506.1:172329-178088 GCF_000696795.3 Halyomorpha halys
GGTCTGAGTCAGCTGTTACTTCGGTGTCAGCTGACTGAGGCGATCAGCTGTTTGTATGATATATGAGTGTCACCACTTGTCCCTTATTCCTTTTATTTTATTATTTTTTTTTTTTTTTTTATGTGAGGGAATAGTGAGAGCAGCATTTCAAAACAATTGAGGAGTTCACCAACCCCCTTCCAGCTGCAGTCAACCAACCTCTAGCAGTAGAAAACCAATCTGTAGCGCCAGTCAACCTGGAGATGGAGCCATTACTGGGTGTCTCTTTAGCAGAAGCTCATGCCACGACGCTGGAATGGATTAATGTCCGAGCGGCAACTTCCCAGGACTTAAGAAAGCCAGTTTCCGAATTTGAAAGGTTTACTAGGGAAACGGGGGAACTAAGTAATTTCCTAAAAGAGGTTGATCGACTGATAGGTCAAATAGTAGCGAAGACAGCCGAAAACCTGCTCGACAGTGACGATGCTAAGGTGTTAAGGGCAGCAGTCGTCTGCAGGGTGAAAAGAAGTATCCTCAATAAAATTCAAGCAGATGAATTATGAATGAATGAATGAATAGATGAATTCAATGAAATTGAAGCGTGATCAAGGTGAGATTGAAGAAGGCGTTTTGAGGAGGACGGTGGACACCAAAAGAGGAGATATTTATGACGTTTAGAGAAACGAAGAAACCGAGACAGTCTAATGGGCAGTATGTGAACCTTCTTGCACGATGCAACAGAATCGCCAATAGACTCAGCGAGATGATGGAGACAATCCAGGTACAGGGTTGGATGTAATTTCTACCTAATGTAATAAAGATTCAGTAGCCGAATGAACTGGGAAAGAAGAAGGGAATGCTGATAGAACGCTCCTTCGTAGAGCGTGCTCAGGAATTAACTCCCAGGAACAGGAGGCCCGAATGGAAGTGGAAGAGCCAGGATGGACTCGGATCGAATACAATCAGCCTAGAAATACTCATAACTCTTGCCAAAGGAGAGAATACCGAGTTAGCGGGAAAGAGAGGGCAAGAAATAAGGGAAACAAACCGAACCAGGCCAAACACAGAGGCTACAGTCGGCAAGAGGATCGCAAGTGTCACGGATGCGGAAAGATTGGACACCTATTGGTGCAGTGTCCACGCTCCAGATGTTTCGAATGCGCAAAAGTGGGGCACATAGCCAAACAGTGCCCATACATATAGCGAAGAAGAGATATGGACTTTAGGGAACAAAATGCATTGTATGAGAAAATTGAAGGATTCTTCGGCTAGAATTAGGCGTTGGAAGGAGCTCCTCGCACAGTATAATACGGAAATAATAGTGAAACCAGGAAAAGAAAATGAGATAGCCGATTGGTTTTCTCTAGCAACTACAGTAAATTTAGTAGAAGAGAAGGCCAGAGAATCGTCCTGGCAGTTCGTACGGGAGTGGACACCCGGAGAAGAAGAACAGAATGTGGCGGAGGAAGACAATATGAAGGAATCTTCGTCTAACGAGAGCTCGGACGAAGGAAGGCCATTAGATAAGGAGGAATTTGAGGATATCATCAATGACAAGAGGCGACAGATTGTATGGAAGAAGCTCAAAATTTGATTGCCCAAGTTGAGTCCCAGCAATTATGGGAGAAGCAAGATCACATCGATTTGGTCACAGTTAGTGTGAGAGACGATCAGATTTGCAGAGTGTTGAAGGATGCTACAGGGACCAGAGAAACTCATTACCTTTATATGGGCAATGCCATCGTCTGGGAGATCATGCGGTTATGGCGCAGCGAACAAATAGGGATGGATAATGGTTCATCCTTTGCAAGAAAATGGTGGAAACCTTTCAGAAAGACGAACGGAAAAAGAGGTGACCATAGCACATCATCAGGGCAAAACAAATCACTGCAGAATCCCGGAGACCCTGCACGCGTTAAAGAGAAATAACTTTTGGTGGGGGATGAAGAAGACACGGATGTTGTAGGAAATTGTGAAGTTTGTCTACTCACGAAACATGACAGAAACCTACCAAAAGGGAGACACCTACCGCAGATGCACCACTCAACGATCTGCAGATGGATACATTCACATGGAGAGTATTTAAATGGATCAGCATAATTCATCTCTTCAGTAAGGCGAAAATGGCGCACCAGGTACAGGACAAGTTGTTCGGGAGCAGTGTTTTCAGCTCTCCAATTGTGATTTAAGTTCTATGGAATTCCCGAACGTATTTCATTAAATTCAGGCAGAGAATTTGACGATGATTCGAACAGAAATGAATTTTTTTTTTCTTCAAAATTTTAATGGTGTATTTATAAACAATGAACTTTCTCCTTTTTCTGTAGAACATCTACATTCTAAGGAGTGTTTTATTTTTAAGTCTTTTGGAGTGTATTATTTTTGTTGTCAGAATTTATAAAAGTGTATAATGTGTTGGGGCACACATTATTTCTGAATTTAACAAACTTAAATCTAATAAAAACTTAATCCTAATACTACGTGACCTTACGTAGTGTGTTGCCAACGCACCGGAGGGGGGCAGGTGTTAACGTGTTGAATAACTGATTCGTACAGTACTGAAGTGAATCGAAAAATTTGATGTGTCGTCGCTTGATGAACTCCGGCACAGTAGGCAACTCCAACAATTGATACAGCTCCGGTGGCCTCTTCCTCCTCCACGATGTTGTGCGTACGATTTTCCTCAACATCGAATCCTGAAAAGTTTGAAGAAGGCGCTGGGTTCCATCTGATATGTGGGTAAGCAATGGTGCCCCATATAGTAGTGCTGGTCTCAGAATACTTTTGTATATCTGCAGCTTCAATCTCAATGAGAGAGCCAGAGAAGTGAGGAGGTCTGTCGTCTGTCTGAAGGTCTTTCGTCTTACTGTTATCGCCTTCTGGTATAAATGGGCAGAAAGCTTAAGATGACGGTCTAGCTTTACGCCCAAATATACGATAGAGTTGGAAGGTGAGCTCACCGCATTATTCACATGGAGAATCTTCGGCAGTCTTGACCTCTTGTGCGCAAACACAACACAATCCGTTTTGGCTGCATTGACTGAGATGTTCAAGTAGCCCAGCTTTTGAACAATCACAGAGCATACTGCTTCAGCCTGATGTAGAGCTGTCTCGGCGTTCATACTGCTGCTTTAGATGGCAACATCTTCAGCGTAAGCGGCGACCGTTTCCTTCTTGTAGTTCTTGCCAACCACATCAGCAGTATAAATTAAAAACAAGACTGGCGAAAGGACTGCTCCTTGAGGCACTCCGCAAGTCAGTGGGATAGATGTTGAGTGTTCTTCACGAACCCGCACAGCGACGGTCCTACTGTTTAGAAATGAGGCCCCGTGCCTAGAGTGCCCGGAACAGCTCTACAGTGTGATGTAGAGCTGTTCCGGGCACTCTAGATCCACGGGCTTACGACATAGAATGCCGTGAGACACGCAGTCGAATGCCTTTGTGCAGTCGATGGATATCATGGCCGTTGCCTCATTTCGGTTGAAGGTGGTATTTACCTCAGTCTGGAGTTTCATTAGGTGATGTTCTATGCTGAGGCGAGCATGGAAGCCGGTCTGTTCAAAAGGAATTACGGAGTGTTGATCACAGAATTCCCGAAGGTAATTAAGAATGATCTTTTCGTAAACCTTGCCGAGATGAGGCAACAGACTGATGGGCCTGTAGTGATCCGCCTCCGTTCCAACTTATTCGGCTTGAGTAGTGGAAACAAGAACAGAAATAAAGGACATGGACGTAACATAACATCTCAACCCAAAGTACACCCCAAGGGCAGAGAAAATATAGGGCGGCTTCATGGCACGTTGAGTGACCATCTTTGCTTATATCAGATCGACAATGAATTTAAACCGAATGTAGCAATGCCTAAGGCTTTAGCGGCGTATAATCATTCCGTACACACCGTTACGGGGTTTTCACCATTTGAGATCCTCTTTGGGCTTCGAGGACACCAATGGGACTATGAGGAGATATACAACAACCATGTTGCTCGAAGAAAGTTATTGGAGAAGTGTTTTTTGTTTGTTGTTCCAACTAACTGTTGGATTATGACGTTGTTTTTTTTTTAATGGAAAAGAGGTTCCTTACTTGCTTAATCTACTTATGAGTTCGGCATACGTTATTTTCAAACTTTTTGTGTTCTCTTATAATCTGTTGCATAATATTGATGTTTAGCTAATTTTATAGCATATAAAGCTATTTCTTATCCATATATGTAGTATTATAACGTCCAGAACAATAGTATTGTTCCGCTATTATTATAATATTTATTCTTACATTCATACGAGTATGTTAATAAATTTTGTCTTTGGTATGTCGTCCACTCTCCCCAAAATGTATTCTGGAACAATATAGAAAGTGTATATATTAAATAAAACTTTTATAACCAGATTTTATTTGGTTTTATATTAAAAAACGTATGATTTTTCTTCAATCATTACAAATTGTAAAATGAATACACTATATACAGTATGGGGATAAAGGATAATATAAATTTATTTATATCAATATTATATAAATGAGTAACAATAAACGATCCGGTTACTAAATAAAAATATTGGGTCATTAGTGGAAAATTCTCAAAGCATTTCATTAAGGAACAGAAGAATGCATATTTTGGGCTAAGAGGTCATATGCCGCCATAGATCAAGTGAGTATTATATGGCTGCCTTTTATAATATCTGAGTACAAGCAACTATTTATAAAATAAACTCCTGATGGAAGGCGGCACATTGCTTTAGTCGAAATAAACCATAGCTTAGTGCATTGGAATGAACGGAAGATATTGCCTCAACTGCAAAACCTGGATTAATGTTAATTAAATATTAAAAAAAAGAGAAACAATATTTAAATCAATTCATTTATGAATTAAGGAGTGGAGTAATCTTTCCATATCTTCGAACAAGGAATACAGATATCCAGAATTTCATTTTTTTAAGTTAAAAGGTTATTCTCAGTTAAAACACTCTGTATGATTTTATAAAAAAGGTAGAAATTACCGGGGTTTTTAGTCATGAATCATATATAGTTGAAAAATTAACTAGAAAATTGTTTTAAATGTGAATTAAAACCATTTAGAAATACTTAACTCAGTATTTTGTTATTTCAAAACTGTAACTTCTTTTAACAAAGAACATTTTTAAAAAAATCTGCAATTAGAGAAAATATATGAATAGGAGCGATGTAATTCAAGGTGCAACTTTCCAAGGAAAGCGGCCGTAAATGTCTTAAATTTTCTCCCTTAAAAGTTACTTAGTTGCCCCCTGGCAGGCCCTTGTCATTTCCCCCTAATGAATAGATAAGGACACAACTTCTGCTTCGTCTCCTTCTTCTAATCTATTTACAATCTAATTACCTGAAATTAGTTGATTTTTTTATTATTTTATTTATTGAGAAGTATTACCATCTGTCACATCCTAGTGCAAGGAATAAATATTATATGTTCATGTTAAATTTTGTATTAAAATTCTAATACAAATTAGGGTGCAGCACAGTGGTACAGAGAGTACCAAATTTTCTTGTTTAAATTTAACCTTTAAAATTATTTAACATTATAATATAAATATACCATTTCGATTGTTTACATTTTATTACTTTCAATAGCCTAATTGTCTATTATATAGTAAAGAAAAGTATTACCATCAAGAAAATTTTAGAATTCGAGTTATCGACTGAAATAGACGTTTTCTCCTAAATGGTCTGTGTGGTGCGGACCAGACTCCTGCGAAGATCCAATGCTTAGTACTGTTGAAAATTAGCCGAAAGCTTTTATGTTGCTCATTTTA
>NW_027113506.1:178189-178647 GCF_000696795.3 Halyomorpha halys
AAAATTTGTTACAATCTTTTATATATATATATTTGACATTTTTTTGTTTATTATTAATGAAACTTCTACAGAATATCTGTCTACATTATCAGCAATCTAAATAAATGATGCAAAACTACAGTGATTGAAAGAAGAAAACAATAATTCAATAACTACCCATCCAAAGATTGCTATCAAGTGGAGAATAGATTCGTAAAAGACCGACATTACTAGAGATAGACAGGAGGCAGTGGAAGCCACAAGGTGACCTGATGAAAGATCTGATAAGGGTCATTACATCGGCTTTACATCAAAATGCCATTAGTCAAACCCAGGATAAGTTTAAACAAACGGCCTGGAAATAGTCCTTAATGTCCCCTATCTCTTCCTTGTTTGACTGCGGCAATAGGTCCAAGGGACTTTTCGCTTGTGTGTACTACTGATAATAATATGCATAGACAGATTTTATTTATTTATTT